>NC_057804.1:427383231-427566206 GCF_018294505.1 Triticum aestivum | reverse complement strand
GGTCGAAGGGCAGTTGAATCAGATTTGGGGGGAATTTTTGTGTGGGGGGGAGGATTTTCGCGCGGTGGGCGGGGGGAGTTTGGCGCATGGTCGGTTTCTCCAAGTGCAGTCCCACGTGTCAGTGAAGAGGCAAGCCGAAGCGCGTTCCGTGTGCAGGACCGAACGTGTGTGGGGTGCAACGCAACCGCGACAGGAGTGCTATGAGTGTACCGCCTTTTTTCCTTTTAAACTAGGTGCTTCGCCCCCTCAAAAAAAAGTTGCTTCGCGTGATCCATAGATACTACTACTAGTAATCCGGTAATCCCGACAAAAACGGCACGGCCGGGTCTTTTACCGCTCGATATGCTGGGAGGTTGTCTTAGTTGGGTTTTTTAGATTTGTCTCGGTTCAATAAAAAGCAGAGTTGGTGATGATGGTGTGCCTGTCATCCTGCAGTATAGGTCGTCCGATCTATATCTAACGGATAGGAAGGAAACTATGACAATTTACCCGCACTCCTCTCCACATTTGCAGATAAGGCTTTCCCTCGTTCATCCTTTTCTCCCACAAGATCTTGATCTTCCATGCAACACGCGGGCATCTTGCTAGTACTCCTACAATATGTATATTATTGTGAAAGTTCATATACACCGGCCGAGATTAATGCAAATACGACATATTTTCATTACATTTCGAACTTTTATAGGACAGAAATATAAAAGAAACTCGACCCTAAACCTATTCTATGGCGGCAACCGATGTCCTCCATCTGCGATCTCTATGTAAGGGGGTGGGGTTCAAGACCCGTGAAGTGAAGGTGCGGTCTCCGGCGAGGAAGAGTAGAACACGGGATACGAACCTGCCAGTTGGCACACCATGCCCTGCCGCCTCCCATGCCCTACTCATCCTCGGAGGAGTCCCCGACCTCGGCGGTGCCGGACGTTGGACGGCGGCAATTAGGACGCGTGGTTGACGGTGCTCCCATCGTCGGCCGCCAGCGTGGCCACCGCTTGTGCGGTCGTGTCCGCGTCCGACTACGCCGCTATTGCATCGCGAGAGGCAAGTTGAGCAAGGGCGGCGACCTCGAGCTTCATCCCCGAAGACAAGCTCTCCCGCAGAGCGTTCGCACTTGCGGTCATGGCGGATGTGGTGCCAGGTAGGAGGACTATGCGCTATGGTGTGGAGGTTAGCTGGGCGTTGCCGCTTTAAGTAGTGCATTCCGGTGAGGCCAAGCGTCCGGGTGCGTCATTAAGTCACCAGAGTTGGTTCCTCGGGCACCGAGCCTGTTAACGATGACATATGAATGGACGGCATGAATGCGGGTAGCTGGCGCCGGCTGGGAACGCAATGTGCGACAGCGCGAGGGATGAGGGCTTTGGTGTGCCAGGGTAGTCAGCTGCGGTCGTGGCAACATTGGAGATGCCCTTTGCTCAAATGCGATCCCCGCATGTCATTGAAAAAGCAAGACGACCTGGCATGGTCTCAGGTCCAGAGGATGCAGTTGGCCGTGCTACACCACTCCGCGGACGCGTCACGGCGCCCCGTGCATCCTCGATGAGCCGGGTGTTGGGGTGTGTTTGGATTGTGGCCAAAGTGCACCTTACCAAAATTTTGGTCATGACCCAAAGATTAGTCTTTGTTTGGATGGTTGCCATTTTTTTGGCATGCCAATGAACTCTAGCCAACTCTAGTTCATTTTTCTTGCGAATGTCGGCCAATCATGGGCAACCAATAAATCAACAAAAAATTTGGTCATGACCCAAAGATTGGTCTTTGTTTGGATGGTTGCCATTTCTTTGGCATGCCAATGAACTCTAGCCAACTCTAGTTCATTTTTCTTGCCAATGTCGGCCAAATCATGGGCAACCAATACCTCAACCAAAATTTTGGCTACCCAATGCTTTGATGGGGCAACCTTGGGCACAAACCAAACATACCGCTGGTCGTGCCACAGCACTAACGCCACCCTCGGCACACTGAAATCGACCGTGTCTATCGACGATATGAGCGTGTCGCTCACCGCGGTCGCCGTGTCCAGAGGCGGTGCTGGAGCTGTGCCCCGTTGTTGGCCCCAACGACCCACATGAACGGTTGTCAGTGGCGAGGAGGTCGTGGGCCAGCTCCTCCATTGGACTAGTCTGCGCTACGTCGTCCTGACGGGTGTGCCCCACATGTCGGTTTCCCTATTTTCCCGGCCATATTCGAGCGTCAGTGCTCCACGTTGCGCATTAGGCCTTTCACTATGTAGGCCAAGCGAGACAACTTATTGTTTATTTGAGCCGTTCAAGTGTAATCATGTGGCGTTTGCTTATTTCTCATTCCTCTCCAACCCTCTTCTCCATCGATCATGTGGCCCTCCAGTCGAGTCCATCCTCCCGCATGCCTCATTTGAACATTCCGCCGAGTATCATTCCCATGTACCCACCCTAGTCCTCTTTCAATACATCTTCGGACCCTGAGATGAAATCGAGAGGGAACGAGTGGGGGCACGTGATACCTAAGGCGGATTCAAAATTTTGAACCAGTGATCATAGCATCCGCAAATCATATATAAAGGGTATTCAATGTTCGTTTCGTTTTTGAGCGTACAATATACTCCCTCCTATCCTTTCTACTTTACATATAAGTTTTATGTGTAGTCAAAGTATCTCTACTATGATAAAAAAAGATATCAACATTCAACAACGCCCAATCAATATTGTTAGATTCATACGTACTCCTAGATTTGCACTCGAGATGGTTTCCAATTTGACTATTGACAAGATTAATAGTCATCTTAGGCTGTGCACCGTGACCAGGGAGGAGGGGAAAACGAGAGACATTAATGTTTATTTGCTAATTAATAGTATTGCATGCAATGAACTAACCACTGCATGTCGTGTTTAATAGTCACAGGTCATTAAAAGCATGCACACCCTCATCTCTTATTGGTTGATATGTTAAGAAACAAGAAACGAGGTAGAAGTTAATGCACCGCGCCTATGTGTTTTGGGATTATTTGGTTTTCGTAAGATGACTTACACACCTAGACGGAGGGAGTACATGAGATGTATAATGTGAAAATTATATCATTGGAAACTCCTTTCACATACGAAATTGACCGTATGCTTTGTGTAAGTTGCATGTCATATATTATTACTCTAACATTTGGTCAAAGTTAGCCTCGAAAAACGCATTAGACCCTGTATGCTTTGTGTAAGTTGCATGTCATATATTATTACTCTAACATTTGTGTAAGTTGCATGTCATATATTATTACTCTAACCTTTGTTCAAAGTAGTATAGTGGAAGTGGATCCTCTGACGTAGGTATCCCTGCCTTACCCTCCCTTTAGGTCACTTACTGGCGGACCCCATGCTTGCTAGGCCCCGCATGTCAGTTACTCAGTGGGTTCGGCCACGTCAGGGGATCCTCATCCGTAGTATACTCCCTCTATTTTTATTTACTCTGCATAAAACGGAGGGAGTGGTGGTATAATAAATGACGTGGGCGGGGGAGGGGGAGGGATGTCGGTTTGCTCTCAACTGCGGTCCCACAAGCGAGCGAAAATGCAAGATGAAGCATGTTCCATTCGGTGAGCGACGTGGAGGGTCCAGCGTGCTGGGCTGCAATGCGAACGCGACAAGAGCGATGTACTGTCAAAACCGATTGACCAGTTGTCACCGGAACCACTATTCACACCAGATACCTTCGCTGCTCGGCCTACACCGGCCACTGCCCTAAAACGACACCAAATCTCCAGCCCATTCCCCCACCTTTCGATCCCCTAGCCCGCAACAAGCGTCCCCTAGTTCACCGGAAAGCCATGGTGCACCGCAAGATCACTTACTACAAGATGCTGACGCCGGAGCGCCGCGCAGAAATCGCGGCGGCGGTCGGCGCCACAGACCTCCGTTCCCAAGCTTGCTTTGCGGTGGGCCAATCCCCGAGTTCTCTGGAGCCAAGCTATGAGGAGGAGGAAGCCGATCCAATGTTCACTGCGGATGTCACGGCGCAGAAGGCCCCCGATGGGTATGAGACGATGGACGTCGACTTCGTGCCGGCGTCCGAGTCCCCCATGGTGCAGGCGGACCAGCGGTTCAACATGGTGATACTAAAGGAGGACCAGGAGGCAGAGGCTCAACTCGACGCGGAGCGCGCGCATGCCGCTGCCATCGAGGCTCTCCTGCAGGCGGAACCGGATGTCATGGATGTGAACCGGGCGGCGGAGGCTCAACTTGAGGCAGAGCGCACGGATGTCGCTGCCATCGAGGCCCTCCTGCAGGCAGAACCGGACGTCCTGGACATAAACCGGGCGGCAGAGGCTTGACTCGATGCAAAGCGCGTGGATGCCGCTCTCATCAACTCCTGTAGGCGGAACCGGAAGTCCTGGACTTGAACCGGGCGGCGGAGGCTCGACTCGACGCGGAGCGCGCGGATGCTGCTGCCATCGAGGCCCTCCTGCAGGCGGAACCGGATGTCCTCAACTTGAACCGGGTTGTGCTCTCGTCCGTGGAGAGTGCCCGCACGCTCCGCTTGAACGAGTAGCTGGAGGCCGAGGACAACCACGGTGCGGAGACACACGTCGGCAGCGACGGCTGGTTCGCGTCGGCAGCCAAAGATGATGAGGTCGTCTCTTTCTGTTGGGGATATAACTATTTGTGTAAGCCGCCCAGGAGGGGCCGGGTTACGCAAATAAGACTCAAGCTCAAGACCAAGCATGAAGACGGCGGTTCAATAGGGGGCTTAAGCCCATAGGCGACTTAAGGCCCGTTGTAATAAACCGCCGTAATGGCATGACTTGTATCATAAGGTAGTTTTAACTAGTCACTGAGCCGGACACTGTTATAAGCCGGCCGGGACTCTGTAGGCCACAGGGCGTCAACCCGTGTATATAAGGGTATGACCTGGTGGCGGCTTAGGGCAAGAAACAACTCATCGAGAAACGGGCATAGTGTATCTCGCTCCCTGGTCATCGAAACATCAATACCAATCCAACTAGACGTAGGCCTTACCTTCACCGTAAGGGGCCGAACTAGTATAAACCCTCTCGTGTCCTTTGTCCCGATTAACCCCTTCAGGCTTCCTAGTTGCGATGGCTCCACAACTAAGTCCTTTCACGAGGACATCTGACGTGACAATTCCATGACAGTTGGCTCCCACCGTGGGACCTCAAGGGACCTCGAAAGGTGCCGAATTACACGGCCGACTTACAGCCTGGAGCCTGGATTGAGAGTTATGAGATGGCCATGGAGCTGTTGGAAGTCAGTGACGCGGCAATGGCTAAATATTTCACCATGATGTTAGATGGAACGGCCCGGTCTTGGTTAAGAAGTTTACCGCCCAATTCCATTGGTTCATGGGAGGAGTTAAAGGCCCGTTTTATCCAAAACTTCAAGGGTACCTGTAAGCAATCTATGTCAATCGTGGACTTGACGAATTGTAAGCAGGGGGAGAGTGAATCCACCACCCATTGGGTATGCCGGGTCAAGGAGATAATTCATTCATCTGATAAGATGGATGTCGGCTCTACAGTCCTCATGTTGGAGAAAAATTGTAGCTTTGAGCCGCTCAGGCAGAAACTGGGGCGCCTTAAGCATGACTGCATGGATATGGGCACGCTAATGGCGGCTTTAGTCAAATATGCCGATTCTGATAGTACCAAGGATCCCGTGTCCGATGATGAGAAGACAGGGAAGGGAAAAAGGAACGGCAATGGAAAGGGTCAACAGCACAACCCGGTGAATCAAAGCGGCAATAAGCGTAAGGCGGATGGCAACCCGGAGCTTGTAGCCAACGCTAATACACAGGGTAACAATCAGAGACGTAAGGGTAAGTGGCCTCGATCCGGCGGGTCAGGCCCATCTCTTGAGCAGCTACTCAATGAGCCCTGCCCGAAACACGGCACCCGGGAGCACCCCACTACACACCTGTGGAAAGATTGCGCGATCATGAAGGCGTTTAAAAATTCCAATACCTTTGATGGTGGCCATGGATCTGGCAGCGATTCAGGGGCTGGCGGCTTTCATGGCTCGGGCGGTGGTTCAAATTCCGGTTTTCAGGGACAGTCGGGTGGAAATAATCAGCAGCAGTCTGGTCAGGGAGGACAACAGCAGCAGCAGTCGGGTTATCAGAGCCATCCAAAACAGTTGAGTGGTGGGCAGTACCATGTGTTTACCACTAGCTTATGCAAACGTGACCAGAAGGTTCTTAAGAGGGCCGTAAATTCGGTTGAGCCGGCAATTCCTCATTATTTGAGATGGTCAGAGCAACCCATCATATGGAGCAGAGAAGATCACCCTCCACGAGTCGATAATCCGGGTCAGTTAGCCTTGGTGGTAGCACCCCAGGTTGGTGGATATAAATTCACTAAGGTACTCATGGACGGAGGTAGCAGCATCAATATCCTCTATTATGATACTTTCCAGCGCATGGGGTTGACTGATAAGAATCTGAGAACATCCAACACTGTTTTCCATGGGGTGGTTCCAGGCAAGTCGGCTTACCCAGTTGGCAAGATTGAATTGGAGGTGGCCTTTCGAGATGAGTATGATTCCAGGGCTGAGAAATTGATGTTTGAAGTGGTCAAAATCAGGAGTCCATATCACGCTTTGTTTGGGCGACTGGCTTATGCTAAGTTCATGGCACAGCCGTGTTACTTTACTTACAACTCAAGATGTCGGGTTACAAGGGCACCATCACTGTGCATGGGAGTCGGAAGGTGGCCTTGGAATGTGAAGAAGGCGACGCGGCTTATGCTAAGACTGCCTGTGCCATGGAGGAGCTTAAATTTTATCAAGACAATGTTGACCCGGCGGATATGACCTCCCTCAAAAAACCAACTACTAAGCATGACCCGGTGTTGAAGTTTAAATCGGCCGCTGAGACAAAGCTTGTTGACTTTACCCCAGGAGACGTCTCTAACCAGTTCAGTATCAGTGCCAATTTGGATCCTAAATAGGAAAGCGCGCTCATCGAGTTCGTCCGTGAGAACCGGGACATCTTTGCATGGAAACCTTCTGACATGCCGGGTGTACCGAGGGAACTCGCTGAGCACACTCACAATATTGATCCAAAGTATAAGCCGGTCAGGCAGTTTCTCCGACGGTTCAACGAAGAGAGACGGAAAGCTATTGGGGAAGAGGTCGCCCAGCTCTTAGCGGCCGGATTTACTGTTGAAGTTTAGCACCCGGAGTGGTTGGCTAAACCGGTGTTAGTGCTCAAGAAGAACGGCACTTGGCGGATGTGTGTTGATTACACGGACTTAAACAAGGCTTGTCCGGCTGATCCCTTTGCTCTCCCCCGTATTGATCAAATCATTGATGCTACGGCGGGTTGTGAACGTTTGAGCTTCTTGGATGCTTACTCTGGTTATCATCAGATCAAGATGGCAGTTAAGGACCAGGAGAAGACAACTTTCATCACTCCGTTTGGGGCCTTCTGTTATGTATGTATGTCATTTGGACTCAAGAGTGCCCAGGCGACTTATCAGCAATGTGTACAAAACTGTTTGCACGATCAAATTGGGCGTAATGTTCATGCTTATGTGGATGACATCATGGTGAAATCCAAAGAAAAGGAAACCTTGATATCTAACTTGAGAGAGACCTTTGACAATCTCCGGGTTTACAAGATGATGCTTAACCCGGCAAAGTGTGTTTTTGGTGTACTTGCAGGCAAGCTCTTGGGTTTTCTGGTATCAAACAGAGGCATTGAAGCTAATCCGGAGAAAATCACGGCGATTACCTCTCTGGCTAAGCCGGCGTGTATCAATGATGTTCAGCGCTTGGCGGGTTGTGTTTCCTCTTTAAGCTGGTTCATAAGCCGGTTAGGGGAGAAGGCCTTGCCGCTATATCATATGATGAAGAAAACAGACACCTTCGTCTGGAGTGACGCTGCTAACACTGCCTTTGAAGATTTGAAGAGACAGTTGTCTGAGCCACCAGTTCTTGCGGCTCCCATTGACAGAGAGTCGTTGCTGTTGTACGTGGCTGCTAATTCACGAGCGGTCAGTGTGGCCATCGTGGTGGAGCGTAAGGAAGCTGGCAAGGAGCATCCGGTTCAACGACCGGTTTATTATATCAGTGAGGTGCTCATTGAGTCTAAGCAAAGGTATCCACATTGGCAGAAACTTGTTTATGGTGTGTTCATGGCAAACCGGAAGCTGAAGCAGTACTTCCAAAGTCATCCTATAACGATAGTAAGTTCAGCCCCTCTGGGAGACATCATTCAAAATAGGGAGGCCACAGGGCGGATCGCTAAGTAGGCTATTGAGCTTGGGCCCTATGGTTTGAAGTATATGCCTCGTACTGCTATCAAATCTCAAGCCTTGGTCAATTTTATCAATGATTGGACAGAGTTGCAGGAACCTGAGGATAAGCCGGATAATACGTATTGGACTATTCACTTTGATGGGTCCAGGCAGTTAGAAGGCTCAGGGGCTGGCGTTGTTTTAACTTCCCCTCGAGGTGACAAATTTCGCTATGTGTTTCGGCTCATGTTTCCTTGTACTAACAATGCAGCTGAATACGAGGCCTTGCTCCATGGTCTCCGGATGGCCAAGGAGATGAATTTGAGCCGGGTAAGGTGTTTGGGCGACTCAGATCTCGTGGCTTAACAGGTCTCAGGCAAGTGGGATTCTAAAGATCCCCTTATGGCGGCTTACCATCAGGAAGTAGATGTTGTGGCTGGACATTTCAAGGGTTATCAAGTGGAGCACATTGATCGAAGGAAGAATGAGGCGGCTGATGCTTTAAGCCGGCTGGGATCTCAACGTAAGCCAGTGCCACCTAACACCTTTCTTGATGTTTTGCATAACCCTTCTGTCAAGGTGCCAACCGAGGAAGAACTAGCGGTGCCAGACTCGGAGGCACAGTTGGTGGCGGCTCTTCATGTCATGCCGGATTGGAGCGTGCCATATTTGGCCTATATGACCCGGGGAGAGTTACCGGAGGATGAAACTTTGGCAAGACAAATTGTCAGACGATCCAAATCCATGACGATTGTTAATGGTGAGTTGCATCATTGCAGTGTGACAGGGGCGTTTCAACATTGTGTGTCACCTGGAGAGGGACAAGAGATACTTCGTGAGATTCATGAAGGAGATTATGGTCATCATGCCGGCTCAAAATCTCTTGTGGCCAAGGCTTTCCGTCATGGTTTCTACTGGCTCACGGCTCATGCTGATGCGGAGGATTTGGTCAGTAAATGTGACGGTTGTCAGAAGTTCTCACGACGTACTCATGTGCTGGCTCAGGAATTGAGGATGATCCCGATTACCTGGCCGTTCGCAGTCTGGGGGCTTGACATGGTTGGACCTTTCAAAAGGTCTAAGGATAAAAAGACACATCTCCTAGTGGCGGTGGATAAGTTTACAAAGTGGGTTGAGGCGGAGCCAGTTAGTAAGTGTGATGCGGCCATAGCGGTTCAGTTCATGAAAAAGGTGATCTTTCGCTTTGGTTTCCCGCATAGCATTATAACTGATAATGGTACTAACCTTTCCAAGGGAGCCATGGAAGAGTTCTGTCAGCGAGAACATATCCGGCTTGATGTTTCGGCCGTTGCTCATCCTCAATCCAATGGTCAAGCAGAAAGAGCTAATCAAGAGATACTGAAGGGTATTAAACCCCTGCTCTTAGTCCCCTTAAAACGGACACCGGGTTGTTGGGTGGAGGAGTTACCCTCTGTACTATGGAGCATCAACACTACGCCTAACAGGTCTACGGGTTATACACCTTTTTTCATGGTCTATGGAGCAGAGGCAGTTCTACCAAGTGACATCCGACATGACTCACCCCATGTGGCGGCTTATGTTGAGGCGGACAATGAAAAGGCTCGTCAGGAGGCACTGGACTTGTTGGATGAGGAGCGAGACTTGGCAATGGCCCGCTCGGCGATTTACCAGCAAGACCTGCACTGTTATCAGAGCCGCCGGGTCAAGAGCAGAACCTTTCAGGAAGGTGATTTGGTGCTCCGGCTCATTCAGGATCAATCTGACATACACAAGCTATCTCTGCCTTGGGAAGGACCCTTTGTGGTCAGCAAGAATCTGAACAACGGATCATATTACCTCATTGATATTCGAGAGCACAAAGACTCACGTAAGTCAGAGGAAGAGACCCGCCGGCCGTGGAACATAGCCCACCTTCAGCCTTACTATACTTAAGCCACCGGCTCTTAGGATGTATATACTTTTGACGATGTATATATTATATAAAGCAATAAAGCAGGACCTCTGTCCTTTTTTCCCATAAAGAATGTTTTTATGTCTTCTTTATCAGGTGATGGACACTACCAACAGGGAGCGGATCATATCTGAATCCGTCTTTCCCTTTGGACCGTCTTATGATCATATCTGAATCTAGCCATGATCACTTGGGGGCTTCCTGTTCAAACATAGGTCATATCCGAACCAAAGAGAACATAGCTATCGATACCCGCTTGATCGGCATACTGCCAAACCCACTTGGGGGCTTCTTCATCATATTTGAATCATAGCTTAACCCATTTGGGTCTGACGTGGATCGTATACAAATCAGCGTCATTAAACAAATCTTATGGTCATTTGGGGGCTTCCTGTTCAAACATAGGTCGTATTCAAACCAAAGAGAACATAGCTGCCGATACCCATTTGATCGGCATCGCCAAGCCACTGGGGGCTATATGATCGTATCCGAATCTTAGCTTAACCCCTTTGGAATGGTTTACTGATTGTATTCGAATTAGAAGCCTGTAAATTATTTTGACTATCCTGAGACCTTGTGAAAACATTATGAGATGTTTTTTGTCTTTCCGGTTTAATATTGGTCACACCAGGTTGTTAAGTACCAGGTGAGCATCAAGTCAGCAGGAAAGATTATCCAAGGATCGCAGGTATGCTAGTATGCTTATGCTTAGCAAAGTATAGTCATAAACCAGTCTATTTATGATGTTTTTTGGTTTGTGTTCCGGGTTATCAATACTTTCCGTGACCCCAGACGCGATAAACTGCCAAGGGAATTTTGCTTGTTTTATGTGCAGAATAAGGCAAGCAAAATTAACATGCCAAGGAAATCAAAGTCAGAAATATATAGCAGTGGCGGCTTACAAAAGTGTTAAAGCGCTAGGAACATACGCGAAGGCATGACAAACATTGGAAAGTTTTTTCTACCCTATTACAAGACTCCCCGAGTCTGAATAAATGAAGCATTGTTTTTTGCAAAACACCTGGCGATTCACTCCTTCGGCGGGTTTGAAGTCTCCGGGTTACCCTTCTCCGCTTCTCCGTCGGCTGTTTTGTCCTGGAAAGTTGACGAGGCCCAGTCAATGCCGCTCAAAGCTTCAAACTCAGCTTCATCATCTATTAAACCGGCTGGGTCCACTTCAGGGGCAAAAGTATGCTTACGAATTGGAGGGATCAGGCTGATTTGATCATATGGAGTGTTTGGAATTCTCCGGTTTTCACTGTCATAAGTCGGCGCATACTTGCTAAGGTCAATGTCGTTTCCAATAAGGGTTGCCACGGGACGTATGGCTTTGACACAGGCGATGAAATCATTGTCGTCAAATATAGTGTCGTCTTCCTTCAGACTTGGGTATCCAAGGGCAAGGTCGGCCGGGTCTAGTTCTGGGAGCCATGCTTTAGCCTAGCTCAATGCGGCTACGGCCCCGGCTCTTGAGGACGCCCGCCTTAAGTCTTGGATCCGTTGAGGTAGGAAAGCGAGGCTCTTCAACACGTCTTGCAGAAGGCGGGGAGGAGGGCTTGATAAGGCTACAACAGACAAAGCACGTTGTGACCCGGAGTACAGCTGTTCCACTAAGGTATAAACTGCTTTAAGCTTGATCAGCATGTTTTGTTTAAGGTTGGTACTCCTAGGGCCTGTATGTACACAAATATAACAGTCAGCCGGAAGTAATTATTACAATAGTCATTGAAAGGTTACAATGTTTGAGGTTTTGCACAGTAACTTACCGAAGATGGCTGAGACCATTTGAGATATCTGCCGTTTTAAGTCGGACAACTCGGTTGTTGCCTTTGCAAGAGATGCTTCTGATGTCTCGGCCCGAGTCACTAGTGAAGCCTTATCATTAGCCCAAGCTTTCTTCTCCGACTCAGAATTCTTCTTCAGCTTCTCATTTTCAGAGACACTGAATCCAAATTTGGAGTTAGCCTTCTAAGTCTCAAGTTCTTGAGTTTCCAGACGACTCTTCAGGACAGCAAGCTCCGATTCAAACTGACTTATGGTGGCCTGCATTCACACCAGGTTATGGTAAGGATTATAGTAAGGTAACATTCAAGTCCCAAGCACTTTACAAGTAAACGTACTTGGCACTTGGGGGCTAATCTATGCTGAGGAATTTTAAACTTATCATACCGGGTCACACATATTAAGTCTCAAGCACTTTACAAGTAAAGATACTTGACACTTGGGGACTAATGTATATTGCAAATTTACAACTATCATGTTATAACCAGGTTAAATATATTCTCTTTGAACCGGCTCAATTAATAAGTAAAGCAGATTTCTAAGTCTACAGCATATTTCTTCATAAGCGATAGACTTGGGGGCTGGTATAGTATGTAAGACTCAGGTAAAAAGTATAAGTTATACCTCATATTTGTGTTGTATTTGTTTTACCATGTCAATTTCCAGGTCACGACTATTATGCACTTGATTCAGATAGCCCGAGACTATATCACCAATGCTTAAGTGAGTGTAATCAGTAATGTCCTGCTTGGCTTTTCGGCGTTCGGCAAGTTCTTCCTTGGCGGAACATTTGGCAAGGACGGTAGGCCGCCCTGATTCAACAAACTAAGACCTCACAATCTCAACTTCCGGTTCATTTGTCTTGACCGGGCTAGGAGTCTCCGGGTCATTTGTGTTGAGAGTATCCTCAGCAGACGGATCAAAGGTTGGCATTCGAATATCAGAAGCCGGATCAGGCGGCGGCTGATGGGTAGAGCTATCTGGAGCAGACGCATTAATCACCGGTTCAGTTACAATCGGGTCTTGGGACGGCTTATTCTTCTTCGCCCTCTTGCTGGGTTTCACTTGCATGCTGTTAACAAAGGCAAGAGGATGAATACGTAAGCATGAGTAAAGTAAAGTTCAAGGTACATAAGGTTACATTACCCGGGAGCAGTTTTGAAAGCTGGCATGTTTGACTGCATGGATTCACCGGAAGAAGGAGAGGTATCCTGATAGTTGGAGTCAGGCGAATTGAGAGGATGACTAATTAAGCCCGCTAAAGGTAAAACAGAACGTAAATCGGAGATAACCTCAGTCCGACGCTTCCTGGTTACATCAGGTAAGCCGGAGGAGAGTTCCGCATCCTTATTGTTCCGGGTCTGCCTCCAGTTCTCAAGCTGTTGTTGCTTCAAAAGAAATTGAGGATCTTGATAAGCAAGAGCATGTGAAAATCTTACTTTCTGGGTCACCCTTCAGATCTTTTGCTTTGGCAAAGGCTCTGAGTCAGAGGAGATTATAGTTACCTCTTCATTGGCTGCTTGACTGTTCCCCGTATCCTCCTGAAGGGATAGAATGTCAGACAGGTAATAACAAGGGAATTAAGAAAATTTAAATATTACCTCTTCATCATCCGAAGAACTATCATCCAATTTGAGTAAGTCGGAGGCGCTGGGTTTCTTCTTCTTTGAGGTTCCCGCCTTGGCGGCTTTCCTTTCAGCTTTTTTGGTTGTCCTGGCTTGTTTGGCAGCCTCATGGTCATATTTGACCTTCCAGAAGTTATCATCGGCCTGTGGAAAAGGATAAGGAATTATGAGTACCAAAAAGGGTATAATATAGCAAAAAGTATTTATTACGATTGATAACTTACTGCAGGGGTCGGGTTATTCTTGCAAAAGGGAAGTAAGCCGAAGGCATTACTCGTCACAGTGCCCTCCTTCAGCAGCGACTGGGTCGTAGCATCCACCACGTCATCTGGTAAGTCGTCAGGACTATGGCGTAACGGGTTATCCTTTTCGCCTATATAAGTACACATTAAGCCGGAACGGTGGCTTAATGGAAGTACTCGCCAAGTGACCGGACTCGGACCAGATCGATGCCGTTTAAACCGTTTCCCAAGAGAGCTTTGATCTTCTTGATGGTGGGATTGAGAGGCAGACGTTCAACGGCTGTCAGTTTGTCTGGTAGCGGATGGTTGGACTCAAGGCGCAGGGCGCGAAAGCCGGGTAGAGGCTTCTCATCAGCCGGAGAAGTGTCCTAACAGTAGAACCACGTTTGGTTCCAAGATTTTGGGTGACTCGGCAGCTCAGCATAAGGAAAAAGGCAGTCTCTCTGTCGCTGGATCGAGATGCCGCCAAGCTGAAGACTGGGCCCATTGGCACGTTCATTTTGCCGGTTCATATAGAAAAGTTCCCTGAACAATAGCAGACTTGGCTCCTCTCCCAGGTATGCCTCGCAGAAGACTTGGAAATTGCAAATATTTGACACGGAATTGGGTTCGATGTCTTGAGGTCTAAGGTCAAAGAAATTCAAAACTTCCCTGAAGAATTTTGAGCCGGGAGGGGCAAATCCCCGGCTCATGTGATCCGTAAAAACTATCACCTCCCCTTCTTTGGGTTGAGGCTTCTCTTCAGACGGGTCAGGGACACGATAAGACATGACCTCCCTTTTTGGCAGGTGGCCAGATTTCATGAACTCAGCCAGTTTACTCTTGGTAACTATGGATGGGACCCAATTGCAGGTTACAGGGGCCTTGGCCGCCTTAGGAGCCATGACAGCAGTTGGCCTATGACAAAATAAGAAGATCCGGTTCAATTTTAACCAGGGAGAAAAATCCTAATTATTCAAGGTGGCGGCTTAAGGAGGGGCCTAATGATATAAGGATGACTGTGCAACAATATTTAAGCCGCTACAAGTATCAAGAGTAGTTCAAAAATCTTCAGGTCATGAGGAGCAACTAAGGTTCTGTGTCATTTATTTAAGCCGGACACCTCGACAGTTGTGTTTAAGGGCATTTACCAGAAGAAGTTTTCCGGGTGATAAAAACAAGTTTCACAGATGACAGCTATTATTCTGGATCAAATTATTGCTCTGAAAAGAAAATTTTCTAGACCTAAAAACAGGGCAGAGAAGTTCATACACTCGAAGAGGGTTTCCAAACAAGGGAAGTGAGATCTGTTTCTATGCAAGATAAACACAAACAATTACCGCAGCAGTTCTACGTGGTTTTTACGATCTAAACAGGGCATTGGAGGTAAAAACTAGCGAGGGTTTGTGTCGGGCGGTGATGAACACCGACGAACTCAACAAAGTTCCAATGCAGATCTAAGAAAGGGAAGGAGAGGAACTCACGGATGGGGACGAGCTGCGGAGGTTCGCTGTCGATTTTTGGTCAGAGTCAGGTTGATGCAGCGGCCTGAGTCGGTGAAGACGAGGGGTTCGATGGCGGCGGCGGCGGAGCTCGAGAGGAAGCAGGAGGAAGAAGACGACTGAAAGAGGGAAGATTGGAAGACCTAAGTCGCGCCTATTTATAGGGAGAGGATAACTGAGACGACGCGGGAAACGAGGAGATAAGAGTTATTATCCAGCGGCCCCGATGCCTCGATTTTCGGAACAGTCAATAAAGTAGAGATCCGTTGAAGGATACGATGGAATAGAAAAGGAATATAAGAGAGGATGACGTCACGCCGGGTTAACACGGATCCAGAAGATGATGTCATGGCGGGTTAAAGAAAACCTTCTGCACAGTCGGAAGACTGAATATTTATTCTTTAAAGGTATTTTAAGATTGACATGAACAGGTTCAAATCAATCTGGGGCCTAATGTTGGGGATATAACTATTTGTGTAAGCCGCCCAGGAGGGGCCGGGTTACGCAAATAAGACTCAAGCTCAAGACCAAGCATGAAGACGGTGGTTCAATAGGGGGCTTAAGCCCACAGGCGACTTAAGGCCCGTTGTAATAAACCGCCGTAATGGCATGACTTGTATCATAAGGTAGTTTTAACTAGTCACCGAGCCGGACATTGTTATAAGCCGGCCGGGACTCTGTAGGCCACAGGGCGTCAACCCGTGTATATAAGGGGACGACCTGCTGGCGGCTTAGGGCAAGAAATAACTCATCGAGAACCAGGCATAGCATATCTTGCTCCCTGGTCATCGAAACATAAATACCAACCCAACTAGACGTAGGCCTTACCCTCACCGTAAGGGGCCGAACTAGTATAAACCCTCTCGTGTCCTTTGTCCCGATTAACCCCTTCAAGCTTCCTAGTTGCGATGGCTCCACAACTAAGTCCTTTCACGAGGACATCTGACGTGACAATTCCACAACACTTTTCGCGAGCAGTGATAGTTTTTCTTTATGTTGTTGTTTTTATGGATCTTTTGCTGTGTAAAAACATACTATTTGTTATGTAAGTCGCCTGACTTGGGTCAGTCTACCATTTCAGGTGGTTGGATGAATATCCTATGTCTCCTAACCCTTCTTTCCTTCTTCCTCACCTCTTCTTCTTCCCCAACAGACCACCGCACGGGCCGTACAGATACTCCCCAACATGCGGTTGGATAAACATACTCTATGAACAAAAAATATTTGTCAGCGATAGGATGTCTGAGTTTGGTTTGTTCACATGCGACACCACGTGTCAGTGAGGGTGCATTCCCTTGGTTGGTTTTGTGGCATGCAGGAGCGACTTTGTGAGGGTGCGGTGCGACCGCGGCGTGCAGGAGCGATCGTGTGAGGGTGCGGTGCGACCGCGACAGCCGTGCGCAAGTGTACCTCCTTCTCATTTTGAAAACTTTAGGCAAGCTTGGCAAAAATGTGTGGTGAAGTTTGGCAATGCAAGGCCTAGACCCAAACAGGATAAGTACGTACGTGCTAGGAGTACTAGTGTTAAAAAAGAAAGGCGGAGTTTTCCTTCGCAGGATTTAATCGATACAAATCCTCGTTTCACGTGTCAATTAATGCGTATTTTTTTCTCGAAAGACCAAAGAGCTAACCATCTCACTCCTCATCGCTTGATTAATGCAGCACCATGCAAACGAACATTCTCACTTCCGCATGCATGCAGGGGATATTAATGTCCTTGGTTGCTAATCCCATCAATTTTTCCTCGATTAGTGTTAGTGGCCCTGTGCAAATTGTAATTTTGATATACTGGCCTTGTGTACAAAAAAAATGGAGGTAGTAACTATATTTGAATTCCTTGCCCATTGCGGTGACGTCGACGATTTTTTTTTGTGGTTTGGCGAAGTGCGTTCGACGGAGAACACCATTGAGGGAGACCAGCAAGTGCCGCCTGCAAGCCGAGACAACCGCCTTATTTGCATCCAGGAAGTCCTTTACTAGTACTACTACTAGGAGTACTAGTGCGGTGAGATGGTTTCTCGAAGAAGACGATGGAGAAGCGGAGTCACCGAAGAGTGAAATGATGGTTGCTTTGTCCATGCTTTGTGATTTGACGCCTCACTGCTTTGTGATTTGTGATAGAAGGGACAGGGGAGTAGACTCTATGCTCTATACTGTACTACATGCGTCCAAGCATGGGAGAAAGAGGAGAGACGTTGCATTTTTCTATTCCTTCAATCAATCAATCAGGGAGCTTCGATTCCATCTTTTTGGCTTTGGCAACACCGTCCACAATGGTTCCCATGATGCCAAAAGATATTTTCACATTTGGCTACACATTGTGGATGCCCTTAACTGTACCACTTGGTTTTGCTCCTGTGTGCTATCTATAAAAATCTCAATTATATTGATCTAAAAATCATAGAATCAAAGATTAGTAAAAAGGAGGTGATTTTGCAGCGCGGATGGCGGGGGAGGTTTCTTATTTTCGGAGGACGTTGTCCTGGCGGTTTGCTAACATGTGGTCCCGCGTGTCAGTGCTTTACCAAGCTGATCTGCGTCCCACATGAGGCAGAACAACGACAGAAGCAACATGTGGTTAAGTTGAAGAAGATGAGGGAGAAGCAGATTCAGCAACGAGTGAAATGATGGTTGCTTCGTCCCTCCAACTTCTTTTTTTAGCATTGTTACTTCGTCCCTCCAACTTAACTACGGGAAAGGTGCAGCTTTGTGATTTGATGCCTCATTGCTCATTACTACGCCGGCGCCATGACTGGGGTGCTTCACCCCGGCTGCTCTGCACTGTATTCCGGTATGGCACGTGGACCCGGTAGCTTGATGTCCCACATGTCGACGAAAGGGACTAGAAGATTTATGAAAGCGAGCGCTCCACTCTTACGACGGAGGAGTAGACGACACGACGGCCCAGTGAACTGTCACTTGTACTGTATAGTACTATAGTTTTGCTGTTTCGCACGATCCATCGATACAAACCCGATTAAACAGGAAAGGGCGGGATTTTTCCCGCGCGGTAGATGATACTGGCCATACATTTCAAAGGCAATTTTAATGTATGCAAACTGAATAATTATAAGTAACAATATGATATCTAGTAAACTAAAAACACATATGATTTATTGTGTTAGAGTGTAGTAGTAGTGTTGTATTGCATAGTTGTTAGATGTAACATGTGAGAACATGTAGAGATGTAGTTTTGGAGGGCCTTTAGAGGGAAAAGCGTAATACGGTCACCGAACTTCAGAATAAGTTGATTACGGTCACTATATACGTTTTGCGGTGATTATCCGGTCACTTGCTCACAGTTCAGCATCGGATTGCACTCTGTTGACCGGCCAAATAGTCTGCGTGGCGCCATGTTGACTAGTTAAATTTACCATGTTCCTTGTGGGTCCCACCTGTCAGTTCGCATAGGGAAAAGGTCAGATAAACACAAATTTACGCAGGCGCGACATGGCTCCAACCCGTGCATGGGAATCACCTGGTTGTGTATGTGTCTGTCAGGGCCTGATGTGTGTGCATGCACGTGTAGGTTGAGCACTTGAGCGTGAGAGTGCGTGTTGGTCCTGTGGTGTACTGGTGTGTGCATGCATGCGTGCGTGTGTGCGTGTGAGTGTTGCGTGCGTGCGTGGCTGCGTGTGTACGTGTGAGTGTTGCGAGCGTGTGTGGGTGCATGTGTTTGTGTGAGTGTTGCCTGGATGTAGTTCGTGTGCATGCGTGCGTGTGTGTATAATCACCACACCAGCTCATGTGTGTTAAAAACAGACGGCTCAGCATACCAATACAAGGCCATCTTGTCCGTTGTGCCCGCGGTCATGACTTCGGACCACCGTCAAAATATTTTTTTGTCATTTGTTTTCATTCTTACTAGCAAGATGCCCGTGAGTTGCACGTAACATCAAGATGCATTTGTATGACTTGTTTATCTTGTGAGAGAAAAGGATGAACGAGGGAAGGGCTTATTTGCAAATGTGGAGAGTTGTGTGGGTACCTTTTTGCAAAATTGCCATAGTTTCTTTCCTATCCGTCAGATATAAATCGGACGACCTATATTGCAGGATGGCAGGCACACCATCATCACCAACTCTATTTTTAGAAGAGTGTATTTTATGTATTTTATAATAGTGTAGATGTAGAGTACATACAAGTCGACAGGTGGGCACGACGGTAGTGAGATAATGTGATGCAACACTAGAGGTGACACGTGGAGCGTTTAACTGGTCAACTAGTCATGTCATGAGAAAATACAAAGTTGTACGGCGAGCCCGTGACTATATAATAACCACTAAACGTAAACAGTGACCGTAATGAGTGGATTATGAAGTCCAATGTATGTATCGTGCTTTCGCTTCAAATACAATGATCGTCATTGCATATATTGCGAGAGAAAGATGAAACACGCGTGAATTTTCTTGGGGCTTACTTTTAGAGGACCAGGATATAGTTTTGTGTGCATACGTGAAAGGGGCGTACAGGGGGGTATGCGATGGAGAGAGAGATGCTCTTCGTATCTATTTATTATGACTAACTTTGTATATAGTATAAAAATATACAAATTCACAGTGTAGAATAAATATAATTGTGGGCACCATGCAATGCAAATTAGCGTTCGTACTCCTCCATATAACTTTGTAATGTTGTATATATGTAGAAACTCTAAAATAATTTTTTGGCCACACTTTATTCAAAAGGAATGTTGTGTGTGAAATAAACATGAAGAGAGGGCTTTTTAGATCAATGGGGTACGTGATGTAACATGTGTGAATGTGTAGTTGATGCATTTGGTGGGGCCTAGAGAGGTATGTGTGTGTATTACGTATTCGAGAGAGGCATGGACAGAGGGGGCGACGGGGGGTGTGGGAGAGATAGCACGAGAAATGAGAGTGTGGTCTAGAGAGAGAGAGAGACGAATATGACGTCGCGACAAGAGATTCCATTCCCTTGAGTGTGTATATGCAAGGGGGGAGGGAATAGAGGCACTAGGAGAAATTTTCTGTGTGTGTGGTATTTGTGTTGGTATGTGTGGGTGTGAGAAGATAATGAGACGTGGGGGCATAGGGTGTGTCACCGCGTGAGGTCCGGTGGGTCGAGGTGAGGCCCTTCGTTCGGTTCCGTCCTGCACCACATTGGTCGGCCCATGACACATTTAGGAAGACCCATGGATGACTAGTCATACAAGACAAAGATAGCAGAATTGTGAAGGACTCTGTGTCCACTGACAAAGCCGGCTAGGATTTGTAACCCTAGGTTCTCGGACTAAGGTAACCCCTTTATCTCTGATATTACTATTCATCCAACCTAACTTTAAGGGGCATCCTACAGAATGTTCTGCTAGAATCATACTCGTCGATTAGGAAGAGAGGTGTGAGATAATGTGTGAGAGACAGGCGTAAATATAATGTGCGTACATGAGACACGTAGGCAGGTCCATGTATATAGAAAGGGTCGATTAGGATTGTGCATGTGTATGTTTGCGAGAGGAAGAGTGCTTGTGATAAAGGTTAGTGAAAACAGTTGTAAATGGTTACGAGAGGGAGGGAGGGTTATATCTAGAGCATGTGTGCGAGAAAGACACCTTGGGAGAGAGTGTGTGAGCATGTGTGAGAGACCACCGATGGAGAGTGAAACTACACGTAAAAGACTGCTCCACACATTGATTAAAGATATAAATTGTATCCAAATATTAGGATGGGATCATGATATTTGCAATTCACGTAAGGAGCGGTCATTGATCCATCAGACATCTAGATTCTATCGAATTTGAGCATGTCTATGTTATTATTCGACACAATTGATCCACATAGTTAGTATTTTGAACTCCATACAATGCATCGCTTTAGCAATCGAATATAAACGTGAGTATAGTTCATGTTGTGTGTGTAAAGCACATTATACATACGAAAGTTACACAATGGACATTTATAAATAGCTACCTATGAACTAGCATACATTTGAACTCAACTTAAGGTGGTTTAAAAAAATCGAATTCAACATGAAGTCCATTCAATTATTTGAATTTGATATCATGGCATTTGTAAACCATACCTAAATTATGGGGGCACCAATCTTTGCTCTGATTTTGTACATAATAGCATATGTAGTCGTGTACAAAATAGATTCAAATTTAGCTCCTCCATTCCAAAATAATCGTAGTTATAGGATTTTCAAGTGTCAAAATTTCAAAAAGAAGCGGATAATTTAATGAGGTTTTCAAACATACAAGGTCAAATATAATGTTGTCTATTTAGGTCAATCCTCATAGTTCAAGAGTACTCTAAACGTGAATGCTTGTGTTTCAAAATTTCGAACGAATCGCCAAAAGAGCCTCTACTCGCCCGAAACCGCGTGAGACCAATGTTTGGTAGTACAAGGAAATTACTTTTCTAATAACTCCGACCCGTGAAACCTACCGGCCCGACGTCCAAAGGTCTAAACCGGGGTAGGTTTGTAGCTTCATCTAGACGCCACGCAACCACCTCCGAAAAACATTCATACACAATGGCCGCCTAAGCACACATGCGCGCGGCCAAAATCGCTCCCGCCCACTATTTGGGACACCTGGGATTACCACCCTACCCCCGACCCGTAGTACGTCCAAAATTTAAGAGGGGGCAAAGTTTGTACTTTCCCCAAATTTCAAACAAGCGCGTCCCATCTTCTGTTCAAAAAAGCCAAAAACAAGCGCGTCCCAGACCGAAACATGGTTCCCCCCACCCGTCCGATTCCCCATTCGTACTCCGTGGGTGCCAAAACTACCTCTCCACCAGCCGCGAAACCCCGGCGTCCTCCGTCCGCCACCCCATCCCACCCATCAACCTCCACCCTCCTCCATCACGCCGGAGCCGATACCCCGACATCGTCGTCCACCGCAACGCCCTCCATGGCTAGTAGTTGAAGCCGAGGCCGAGCCATCCATACCCGAGCCAGTTCAACCACGCCGTCCTGCGCCTCACCGCTGCCGCTCCAACTTCGCCACCCTCCACCACACCAGAGTTGTTCCTACTACGCCGTCCTTTGCTGCCTCGGATCTGCTTCCCCTCCGCTGACATACGGCCACGGCAACACAGTCAACAATTTGGCCATGGGTTCGTCCAAGCCTGCACCCTCCAGAACATCGGTTTCTCCGGTAAAAAGAAGAAGATCGGTGCGACATGTGGAGGTGACCACACAGGCAACCAAAGAAGGTACTCCTCTTCCATTATTCGTGCAAATCTTATGTCTCTGCTTGCACGGTATTCATCCCACAAAAGACACTAGTTGACCGCTTCTTCTTGATACTAGATGTTCCTAGTACTATTTCACCTTAGCTAGAGGTTCGTCGCCCCCCTGAATTTCAATTTCTGGCCAGTTGATTCCCAATTAATGGAAGCATTCCCCGGCGTAACAGGTGCTAGTACGACTATTACGTCGGGGAAGCAGCGCCTTGGTATTTATCTTAGGGGCGTGTGCGGCCTAGAGCTACTGGCGCCCGATCTGGAGGTCGGCCGGGATTAAAGGGATGGCTTGGGGGCGCTGCCAAGCACGGCGGTGGTGTGAGGTCGATGGGAGGGCGGGGCAGCGGAGGCACGGGTCTGGGCCGATGGTCGCTGGCGGTTCGAGAAAGATTGTCAACAGTGACTGGCGGGAGGTAGACGAAGGCCATCTGCATGTTCCTTATAGATCGGACGGTTCATTAAAAAAATCGACTGACCTATTTATTTTCAGTCGACTGTTATCTTAGATATGACCACATGTGGTGGTGTGCTGGAGGAGTACCTGCATTTCCTGTGCTCATATATTACAAAATCATACGGAGTAGAATCTAATTTTGTTTGCCATGCAATGTTGTAGAGCTATCATATGTCTCCTGTCATTTATTTTTCAGCCACCTGCTATCTGCTACTTTTACAGTGCACTAGTTCTGCACACACTTCACCCATACTCTCACTATTGTGCTTTTATGCAAGGGTATTTCAGAGTCTGCCGAAAGCGAAGCGAAAAAGAAAAGAGACAAGTCATGCCAGCTTTCTATGCGGCTAGGCGTGGCACGTTACAGCGCTTTAAAGGGTGCAGTGTTATAGATGGAGACGGTAAACGTTGCTCTGGAGTTGATGACCTTGCTCGCAATGAACCACCATCCCAGGTGCTTGCTTTAACTTCACGGTGTCATATGTGGTTGCATGTTCCATATGGTGTCTAGCTTGTATTCGAAAGGCCGAAGTCGGTCTTTATTAAGATAAGGAAAGATATTTTTTACATGAACCACCATCCCGTGAGCACCAGAAGACAAATAGCTAGTCAGGGCACTGGCCGAGCCAGTGACAAGCCCAGCAAAGACAGGCATCACCTGGAAGCCAACTAAAAAGCTGCGATGGTGGCGAAGCAGCCCGCCTCCCACCAGGATCTCAGGTCCTAGATGATCATGTTCACCACTCCAGCCGGATATCTAGCTTGTATTGCTTCCATTTTGGTTAAATTGCATCTGCTTAGCTTACACATTATACCTTTGAATATGACATGCCTTTCTGTTTTTGGTACATACTAGTACATCTGTGTATTAACCATGTTCTTACATCAAACTAATGTTCTTGTGTATCCCTCTTCAATCACTTATGACGAGGCAGGCAGGCAAGGGGACTACTCCTCATTTAAATAATGCAGCCCGACATGATTCTCAAGAAACAGAAATGCTAGATGAAGATAGTGAACGTAGCTCTGTAGTTGATTACAGCATTTCCCCTACACTAGCATCGCACGTGCTTGCTCTAACTTGGCAGCGTGATATGTGGTTGCATGTTGCATATGGTGTCTAGATTTTAATTCTTCCAATATGGTTAAACTGCATGTGCTACTCTGCTTAGTTTATACTCCTGTAACTGTGACATTATACATGTTAATGTGGCATGCCTTCCTGTATTTAGTACATAGTACATCTGTCTATTAAGCATGTCCTTACATAAAACTATTGTTTTTTTGTATTCCGCATCAATCAATATGACGAGACACCTTTAGTATATGCAGTGCGATATTAGTTGCATCTTTCATATGATTTATAGCATGCACTGCTTCTTATTTGTTGAAATTCCATTTATGATGGGACGCTTTTAACTTGGCAGAGTCATATTGGTTGCATCTTTCATGTGGTGTCTA
Organism: Triticum aestivum; assembly: GCF_018294505.1. Lineage (NCBI taxonomy): Eukaryota > Viridiplantae > Streptophyta > Magnoliopsida > Poales > Poaceae > Triticum > Triticum aestivum. The sequence continues at coordinate 427,541,808 of NC_057804.1, read as the reverse complement.
GCTTGCATTGCTTCTTATTTGCTGGAATGGTTTCTGTTTAGTTTACACAAACAGTTCTGAACATGCCATGCCATCCTATTTTTCGTACATATTCCATCCTGGTATCATGTGTTTGCCTTACGTCAAAGTAGTGATTGTCAGTATCATGCATGAATGAGTTCTGAAGAGAGAATTTTATTGCTTTTTCTTGTAGGTTTTACTTGACAATTCAAAATCAATAAAGTGGAAGGAAGTTAGCAAGGCAGGGGATAAAGGTGCTCCTTCCGAACGGAGGGCCTCTACAGTTTCAACTCCTCCACACCCCCAAGATGATTTCCAAGACAACACATGCATAGACACTCAACAAAGCTGTGTTTATGATGAGCACGTCTCCCCTAGTGCAGCATCACTGGTGCTCCCTCTAACTTGGCACTGTTATATGTTGTTGCATGTTATGTGTGATGTCTAGCTTGTATTGCTTCTAATTTTGTTGAATTCCATCTGCTTACTTTACACATTATACTTGAATAAGACATGTGTTCCTTTTTCTAGAACATACAACATCTGTCTATCACACCGTGTTCTTACATCAAATTACTACTGTTGTGTAACCTGCAACAATCACTTATCATAAGACACGTTTGACTTCGGAGTGTGATATAGGTTACATCTCACATTCTTTTCTAGCTTGTACTACTAATTTGTTGAAATGACACTTATGATGAGACAGTTTTAACTTGGTAGAGTGATATTCGTTGCATCTTTTATATGGTGTCTAGCTTTCATTGCTTCTAATTTGTTGAAATGCCTTCTCCTTAGTTTACACATCATAAGCTGTGAATATGCAATGCTGTGAATATGCAATGGCACTAATGACGAGAGACCTCTAACATGGTAGTGTGATGTTGTTTGCAGCTTGCATATGATTTATTTCTTGTACTGCTTCACATTTGTTTAAATGCCATTTATGCTGAGACACTGTTAACTTGGCAGAGCGATATTTGTAGCATCTTTCATATGGTGTCTACCTTCCATTGCATTGCTTCTAATTTGGTGAAATATCTTCTTCTTAGTTTACACATCATAGTTATGGTTATCTCTTCCGTCCTGTTTTCATACATATTACATCCTCCTATCATGTGGTTGTCTAACATCAAAGTTCAGTTTGTCTGGATCACGCATCAATTTGTTCTGAAGAACTAAATTGTTATTCATTTTTCTTGTCGGCTTGACTTAACATGGCACAGAGAAAGAGGAATAAACACAGAATGGCAGGGAATGAGAAGCGGATGAATCCTGCAGATTCTGCTGGTACTGATGGTGCAATAGAAGGTGAAAGTCTAGCGGAAAATTCTACAAACACGGCATCCCATGCTACATGAGCTGCAAAAAAAGTCAAACAGAAACAAATAGCTGCCACCAAACAAGCAGAGACAGCCCTAGTTCTTGCAACACCTACCACGGTACTACCAGCTGCACGACTTACTCGTGCGTCAACTGAGCTAGCAGTATGTTCCCAAGCTCCCTTGCCACCTGACACTACTTCCCAAGCACTCTTGACACAAGACGAGTTGGCAATATCAGATGAACCTTGTGAGCTTCAACAGCAAGAAGGTAGTTGCTGGAGTCAAGTTATAGTTGCATGCTTCTTTATATGTAGTCTCACAGTCTGATGTACACTAACACTTCCTATGTTCGTTGTTGGACTAGCACCTAGGCGCAAGAGGAAACAAACATCAGGGATAATGCTCAATAGGTTAACTAAATCTAGAGGAGGAAGAATGGAGATCCATTTTGAGGCAGGTTTAAAAAGGCCATGTGATGCTACAGAGTCAGCCAAGTTAGTACCAGAGGTAGCGGTTGCCGTTAGGTGTCATGTACGTATCCTCCCAACATGGATTCAGTACAGGAATGACAAATACGAAACCCAGTTCAACACCTTCCTCAACCATTTATTTGTAAGTATGGTTATGTATGGAAACTAGTAATATCGTCTTGCTCTGTCCCATACTTTCTAGGTTGCTGATAATGAGACTCCCATAATTTTCAACAGATGAGGTTCAAGTTGGATAGCCAAGATGATGCAACCAGACAAGCTTGCACCCATGTTTTCAAGTCTGCTCTACGACAGTATCGGTATAACTTGAGGAAAACTCACTTTGAAGGCAAGGCTAATAGTGAACTTTCCCAAACATCTCCAGTGGAAAATATATCGGATGAAGACTAGAGGGGCCTTGTTAAACACTGGTCTGATCCGAAGTATCAGGTACATTATATATATGTGATTAGATCACATGTTGAAGTCCTATTTACGCATGTGCCACACAAATCTATCTTCTTGTAGGTGAATTGTTCAAAGAACAAGGCCAACCGTACGAAAGTGAAATTTCAACAGACGACAGGATCTCGTAGCTATATTGCACACTGCAAGGCTCTTGTAATTAGCTGATGTTTCACTCTTTTCGCTGTACCATATTATCAGATCTATATTGACTTGTTCGAAATGCAGAGGAAAGCCCGCAAGGACCAAAAAGTACCTGAACCAAATGTTGTGGAAATCTTCAAGGACTGTCACACCAGCAAGAAGAAGGGCATGACTACACCAGTCAAAGTCGCTGTTGTAAGTCCTTAATCCTCATGCCTTTTAACTACTACTTACTCTAACTTGTGCCTTGAACTGCATGGTTTGCAGGCAATGTCTATTACTCTTTTCAATTTTATACACAATTGTCTTAGTGTATCATTGCACCTTACAAGGTTTAAAAGATAGGAGTGATGTTCCTTTGATCTTGACCCGTAATGTAGTTCCGTGCCGGACTTGCCCACACAATGTTACTATTGCATGTTTGTCTGTTCTCAGTTGTTTTGTGATATGAATGATGTCATACTATGCTTACCATATTATAAACTTTGTCTCTTTATCCTTAGCCCACAATACAATGTGAATAAATAGACAATACATTAGCGATGGTACATGGTCATATGTTTGGACCTGGTTTTATTATGTACTTTGCAATAAAATACAACTAATATTTTACATGGTTCACCAGAATAAGTTCTGTATATAGACCAAAGCTATTTTGTTTGGTTTTGCTGCCTCCTTAATATCTTCTGTTCTGGTACTACTAATGTAAAACCTCAACTTTTCAGCGAGCTATGGAAAAAATGGTGGAACCACCACCTTCTAAAGGTGGCAAGGCAACTATAACCGCAATGTCAGCTCTTGCTGCAGTGGGTCAGCACCTATCCACTAACAGTGCCAAAAGCATGTTCCTGCGTAATACTGGGTTGGTTGTTAAGGCAATATCGTCCAAACTGCCTCGTGATCAAGATATGCAAGCTCAAAGCAATGTTGTATCTGCGCTCCAGACACAAGTCCATTCCCTAACAGAGGCCCTTTGTGAAACAAGGAGAACAATTGCTCAATGTCATCAAGATATGCATGGTTTTGAAACCAAACTATCAGACATTTTCTATGTTGTTCAGGAGCCTAGGGGAAATGAAGGCGAGGGTTATGGTGCTCCATCGGACAATACATCATGAAAACATAACAGTCAAGTCAAATGAACCGAGCTTCTGAACTTCTGGTGGTGCATTTATCTGCTAGACTGTTAAGTTTTATGCCAACCTTCCTTTTGTTATATAGTTGTAATTTGTTTTGGTGCGATACAAAATTTATTCTTAACATGCAGCCACCGGCTGAAGAAAACAGCAAGCCAATTTTGTATAGTGTAGGGTGTTCCCTATATTTGCACTGGTGGCGATCTTTGATGCCGAGTGGATGTAATATGTGCAATCGCCTTAATAGCCTAGCATTAGTTTCGGCCTTATTTATTTCCTAGTCTTCTTTTTCCCTTGTTTGCTAGTGGCCGCAACTACCATGGGCCATATACGGGCCATAGGATCGATGGGTCTCCTACGGGCCGTCGATAAATGGGCATGTAATCTATGGGCCTCGGGCTGTCGATAATTGGGCCTGTAATCGGTGGGCCTCGCGCTGTCGATAAATGGGCCTGTAATCAGTGGGCCTCGGGCCGTCAGATAAATGGATCTACATGGGCCATAATCAGGCGTAATTGGTATCGGCCCAGCACGGTAACGGGCCGTTAATAGATCGTAGGACTGCAAAAGCTTAATTTTGTCACACGCATAACAGGTCGTTAATGGGCCAGAATATAGGATAGGCTGGCCAGAAACGGGCCGACTCTTGCCATGGGTCGAATTTGGCCCATTAGGGTAACAGGCCAGTAACGGGCCGACTCTTGCCATGGGCCGAATTTGGCCCATTTGGGGAACATGCCAGTAACGGGCCGACTCTTGCCATGGGCCGAATTTGGCCCATTAGGGGAACAGGCCAGTAACAGGCCGGAAGTAATCAAGGGCCGAAAAGGAGCCTAAGAATGTATGGGCCGTCAATAGGCCGAAAGCTAACACGGGCTGGAAACGGCCCATGTAAATCACGGGCCGTTAACGGGTACAAAGGAAACTACTGATCATTATGGGCTAGAGTCACTGTGGGCCTGTAAAGGGCCGAAAGATACAAAGGCCTCATATGGGCCGAAAGACGTCGTGGGCCATACATGGGCCGAAAGTGAAATGGGCTGGTGTTATATTCGATGGTCCACATGACGTTGTTGGGCCGATTTCCTTTACTGCCTAACGGGCCATGAATTAACGGGACGTAAAATGGGCTATTTGTGAAGAGACCGTTAACAGGCTTTTCATGGGCCAGCCCGTTAAGTTTTGACCAAGTCAAACGGGCCGGCTTTGTAAGCTAAATGGGCCAGTGGTGGGTCGTGGTACGTGTCGGCATATCATAGGCGCCTATCTGACCCACTGACGAGCTGGCGTGTTTCGTCCGGCCAATAAGAATTTTACACGTGGAAATTTCCCATTGGTCGGGGCTGTTAACGGGTTATCGGATCCAAAACCCGACCCAATAGCTTAACGGCGCTCCGTTACGGTGGATGCCACGTGTCGGTCACCCTTGACGACAGCACTTCTGTGACGCGCAATTTATCGTCATGGAAGTGGACACTTCCGTGCTGATAATTTTGGTAATGTCATGGAACACTTCTACGACAGCACAGGTATGACTATCTTGATTCTGTCATAAAATCGTCATGGATGTACATGCATGACAGAAAACGCGACCTACTGTGACAAACACGTATCATCACAAAAGTGTATTTTTTTGTAGTGTATGGTGCTGAGGCGGTCCTTCCTCACGAGGTTAGGCATCGCTCCGCGCGGGTCCTGGCTTTTGACGAAGCACAGCAGGACGCCATGCGGGGGATGGACCTCGTGCTTGGGGAGGAACGCCGTCGGGAGGCTGCGCTTCACGCTGCGAGATACCAGCAAGCACTGCGGCGGTACCATTGCCGCATCATCCGCCCCCGGACCCTCGAGGTAGGTGACCTCGTGCTCAGATGGGTGCTCTCCAGGGAGGGGCTGCACAAGCTCTTACCCATGTGGGAGGGCCCGTTCAAGGTTGTTCATGTCTCTAGGCCCTGCGCCGCACGCTTGGAGACTAAGGAAGGGGTGCCCATCCCGAACGCGTGGAACATCCAACACCTCCGGAAATTCTACCCTTGAAGAAAGGCCCAGAGCCTGTAAAGAAGGCCCGGCGCCTGTGAAGCTAGACGAACCAAGAAAGGCCTAGAGCCTGTAAAGAAGGCCCGGCACCTGTGAAACTAGACAAACCAAAAAAGGCCCGGTGCCTGTGAAGAAGGCCAACGCCTGTGAAGCTCATTTCCCTGAGAAAGGCCCGGAGCCTGTGAAGAAGGCTAATGCCTGTGAAGCTCGCCGCCCGTGACACTCTCACGTAATAATGAGTTGGGGTTGTACACGCCCCGGAGTCTCCGGAGAGCTGCCGTCGGGCCTCGGGGGCTCCCGCCCACGCCCATTGGCAGCACTTAGCTCCGCGCTAGTGAGAAGACATCGAAGACTAGATTAGGTGCCGGACGCGACCTTTTCATTTGCTTTCTGCAGTTGGCTTGTTTATCCTTATTTGAAGTTTTATTGGAATTTGTTGTCGTCCTTGACTTGTGGCTCTCTGTCTTTTTCACCTGCTTGCCTCATTTTCTCTCGCGCAAGTCTCGTGAGGGGGCTACGCGGGCACCCTCGTGAGTGTTTTCTGCCCCAATCGTGCGAGGTTTTCCTATCCAAGTCCACTACGGGAGCACCCCTCCCAGTTCGTGCCCCACGGGCATCGCGACACGAATACAAGACCTGAGTCAGTCGCCTTCGCGACCAAGACCGAAAGTTACCACTCCTGACTAATCCTTGCAGGACATGGAGCGCACAGTGAGGCCTCAACCTCGGGAAGCGAAGACTGCGGCAAGTCCCCTCGAGCTAAGTAATTCCTGCATGCGGCACAAAAACACAGCACAGAAATAGCGGAAACAACATGGTAATTAATAGCAACAGTCCAACGCGCCCCCATGGGGCCCTACACTACTTTCTCTTTGCGCAGGGAAGGGAGCAAAACAAAATAGGCACGACTTGCTCGGCATCAACTCGCGGTGAGGGCTCGTACTGCCTTCGGAGCTCAGTCAGACTCCTCCTCGCGCTTCACCGAGGCACGACGGCGGACTGACCCGCTACCTCCCTCAAGGCGGGCGCGACGGTGCGGAGGCTGGTCGCGGCCACCGCTGGAGGAGCTGTTGTCCGAAGGAGAGCCGCCGAAGCTTGGTGAGCCACGAGCGCCACCGACCGCGTGCATGGCGTCATCTTCATCCCGATCATCACCTGGGCTGGGTCCCCGGCCGCGGTCATCGTCTTCGGGACAGCACCCAGCGCGGCGACCGTCTTATCCGAACACCCTCACGTAGAGGGTGGCATCGCCATCGAACTTGAAGTGCAGGATGCACCGCTGGTTTAGGCCACCCGCGCGGGCAAACGTTTGCCAGCCGCGGGTCAGGGCCAAATTCCCGGCGACGGAGACCTCCAGCGAAGCCCAGGAGGCCCTGCTGCAGCAACCGTCCACTTGAAGCCAGAGGCCGCCCAGAGCGCCGGCCGGAAGTTCACCTGCAAAGAAGCGAGGAAGCTGAAGCCAGGTGCTAGTCGGGTCCGCCGACCACACGTCGAACTCCAGCAGCACCTCCGCCGAGCGAAAGCGCGGCCTGGGAGGGCGTGCAGTCACGGCACGCCTTCCCCCGACAACCAGGAGCCCATCGCCACGCAGGGGATCACCTGTTCGACCGCGGGAAGCCACTACGGGAGACACATGATGCTTACGTGGACGACCTCGACCGCGCTTGGCCGGGGGAGAGTGAGGCCCTTCCCAATGAGCCCTCCCCTTCTCTGCGGCCGAGAACCTCTTTGGCAGCACCATGGGAGATGGCAAGTAGCTGGGATGGGGAGAAAGAAGGAGGCAAGGAGGGAGATGTATAGCGGAGGCTTGCGCCTTCCTGCATTTATAACCGGAAGGAAGCCAACCGTCGGCCTCCACGATCGCAGGTAATCATGACCCATTTGCAGCATGTAGGGACTTGTCAAGTCGAGCGGTTGCCGAGTCAGCGTGGGGAAGTAGAGACGCCCACGTCCAATCAACCGCCACGCGGCGCCCAGGGCCGCAGGCTGATGGGGCCCGCGGCGCTGCGCACTTGCCCCTTCGCTTCTCCGCTAAGCCATGTCCGAGCGCGCCTTGGGCCCAGGGGCTACTGTCGGCATTCTGGGAACGGGGTCCCCAGACTTGCCTACCTGCGGCTTGCAGCGTGGCTCAAGTGGTGGCCCAGTACGGCCCATCTTCATCAGCACAAGACTCAAGACCCTCGCGAGGGGCCAAGCCTCGCGGGGCGGACGACGCAATGCTTCCTCAGGAACAGCCTCGCCGGGCAGGCTCGCAAGGAGGCAGAGAGATCAAGGAAGGGTACCTCGCGAGGTGCTCGTGACGCAAGAAATGACGATCAAGACCAGGCGGGCGCCAGGCGGGTGCCGGCCTGCGCAGTGTCCTTGTTTCCTCTTTGGTGCAAAGGGGGCAAGCACAGGCGCGGGGTATCGAGGCATCAGGCAAAGGTTGCCATTTCAGTGCAACGAGACCAAGACCAGCGGAGCGGCAGGATGGAGGTCACCGTGGAGCCCAAGAAAGCGTCATCGCCAGTGCTTTTGGCAGCCGAAGACCAACTTTAGTCAGGATAACTTGTAATAGATGTTCCCCTTCAAAATGGCCGTTGTTGGCGCCCTTCCCGCTCAATATTTGGGAAGAGGACCAGGGCCTCTATAAATAGGACTAGCCACCACAGACAGAGGGGGGACAGATCGAGTGCTCATCAGTGAGAGAGAGGCGATCGAACTCACCCAAGCAGTTCATCGCATCAGCTCAAGAACACCTCTCGCGAGGTTGTTCTTCCCTTGTACTGTTCATCATCAGCCCCAGAGGCAATCCACCACACCACACACTAGAGTAGGGCATTACACCACAACGGTGGCCCGAACCAGTATAAATTTCGTGTCCCTCGTGTCGTTCATCATTTTCAGCTTAGATCTCACGAGACGATCAGGCGTAGATCGATAGGGGAGAGATCTTCGTGCGCACCCCAGAGTTCGAACCTTAAGGGTCTGCCGGAACCCCACATCCGATAGTGGGCTTGGGACAGACTAGGCACCATGGCCCGGTGTACCAAGTGGCACCCGTTTGGTGGGCTTGGGAACCCTACACACATCATTTGTGGCCGTAGTGGAAACCTCGGCTGGAGTCCCTGCAGATGGAACCTGAATAGGCGATAAACCTGGACTAGAGACTTGTGTGGTTAGTCAGGTCGTGGCCGACACCCTTGCCAGGCTTCCGCTTGAAGGTTGCCGAGATACATGACATGTACATGGTGGTAAGTGGTGAGAGCGTGTGTGAAGAAGTACACCCCTGCAGGGTTAACATGATCTATTCGAATAGACGCATCGGCGGTAATGGACTACTGGGTTGCTTATGCAATTCCTAGACAAGTGAAAGTGGATACTCTAAGATGTGCAAAATAAGCGTGGGTGCTATGGATGGCCTTCTCGTAGGGACACAGGAGTAGATCCATAGTGGTGTATTGATATGGTGAATATGTGGACTCGTGTGCGCCAGCTCAAAAGAGTTACCAGCAGCCATAGTACATGATAGCCACTGAGTCAAAGTTGGCTTGCCGCAGTTAAACTCCACCACCCCTTTGTTGATACTGATGCATATGTAGTTAGTTCTGATGTAAGTCTTACTGGGTACATTTGTACTCATGTTTGCTTAACTTATGTTTTGGAGAGAGACTTCGGTCTCATTAGTAGTTCTGTGTGGACTTCGACGTTTAGCTTGTTATCTCAGCTACGATCTTGTACCCTTGGGAGGGACTTGTATATAGTCAGGCTTCTTAGCCTTTTTCATTTGTAGTTGTGTGTACTCAGACATGTTATGCTTCCGTTGTTGTATGCTCTGTATGTTGGGTCATGTGACCCATGATTGTAATTTTTACCATGTATGACCTTCGGAGCCTTCTGAATAAATACTCTGAGTCGTAGAGTTTTGTTGTGATGCCATGTTGTATTTGCACATATCGAGCATATTGTGTGTATGACTTTGAAATGTTTGATATGTGTGGGATCCGACAATCTAGTTGTTTATTCTTGGTAGCCTTTCTTATGGGGAAATGTCTCCTAGTGCTTCCACTAAGCCATGGTAGCTTGCTACTTCTCCGGAACACATGGGATGATCGGCATGTGTCCTTCTTTGCTCCTGTGTCTGTTCCTTCATGGAAATGTCACGCGTTGTTCCTTTAAGTCCTTGTAGCTTGCTATGATTTGGGTTCATACGTTGATGACCGACACGTGCATTGCTGGGTCATGTATGCATGTCCTTGTAAGTTAGTGCCACCTTGGGTTTATGACTAGTCATGTCAGCCCGGGTTCTCTGTCATATGGATGCTAGCGACACTATCATATACATGAGACAAAAGGCAAATGGTCCCGGGCCAGGTAAGGTGGCACCCATGGGGATATCGTGTGTGAGGCCGCAAAGTGATATGATGTGTTACATGCTAGATCAGTGTCACTTAGGATCGGGGTCCTGACAGCTTTGGTATCAGAGCCTGATTGCCTGTAGGATTACCAAGCCAAATTGGTTGAAGTCGAGTCTAGAAATGATTTAGCTATATAAGGGAACTGATTGTGGAAGGGAACATAAGGCTCTTTTTACTCCTTTACCTTATGTCCTTCTGATCTAAGTCACCCTTTCCTTTTCTACGGTGATTAAGGACTAGGCTTCTCATCTTTCTATCAGGATCACGTGTTAGTAATCCGTAGACTCATAGGATTGATGGATTTAGGCCTCAGTTCAGTTCCTACTACTTCCGTGTATCATCAGTTGGTCTCAGAACCTTGATATTGTGATGTTAAGTGGTTATGCCACCATTTTGTAGGATGTTTCCAAATCTTTTTTTAGCAATGATAGACGTTATGCTGTCCGAGTTATCCCAGGTTTCTAAATAGTCTGATGCATTTGCAACTTCCTTCTTTCTGTTCTTGATGTTCCTTTGGGCTAGATTAACCACACTAACTAGTGCGTTGAGGTACTTTATTGCCTCGATATATATATTGGATCTATTATTATGACCCTAGGTGTCTTAGAGAATCACCTAGTAATCTAGCCATGTTTTGTGTTCCCAGTGTGATGATTCTGGCCGTCATTCTCGAAAGCATCCCGTGATGACATTTAGTTAGTAGGCCTTCTATTCCTGGGTTTTGAACCAGAGATTCACTCTACTCATTCATGTTGATAGTGTTTGCTAGTTCCTTTAGGATATTAGTAACCTTTGGCATAGTCCTCGAGGTCCGTGGTATTTCCTTCTTCCGAATACCATGAACTGCTTATGGCAGAAATTCCTCGTTGGACCGAAAGATCACAACCAGAGTGCTCTTGATGAGTTCTCGATTCTATACTGTGACTCTGCCAAACCTAACTTTCTGCATGGGTTATCCAGAAGAAATATGTTGAACTTGTTCGACATGCTAATCCATGCATTCACAACTCAGAAAATCATGTGTTCTTTTGAGTTATTTCCTTTGTAGCTGTATTCCGACCCTCATCTATTAGTTGATAGTTCAGAGTAGTTGTGCATTCGTTCATTGATGCATTTTACTCTCTTGGTCCGTCAAGCCATTCTATTCCAGAATGATTAGGAGAAACAAACCCCAGCACCTCATCCATTTCTTGGACTGGTCAAAGTAGTTGTATTCCGCAGATCAAAACGCCAATTCAACTTTTGTTCTGTTCTACCCTGGAGTATTACCTCTTTTGACAAGAATATCATAGGAATTGCACCACCTCTTATGAATTCTTGATGCAATGATACTTCTCGCTATCATTGTCCATTTCTCGGTACCCGTGTTATGGCAACCGGAATGCCGACAAGTGAACCGTGGTGTGTGAAATCAATACTCCTAGCAACTTTGTTGCTTGGTAGTTAATGGGCGATAACTTCTTTTTTAGCATGTTGGTTATCGAATCATCATTCTAAGATAGATTGTGCTACCTAGTCCATCTTTCCTGGTGCACACCTCGATCAACGAGTTAGGATTGTGTCAATACTTGCTTATTTGATCACATCATCTTGCCTCGAAAGCAAGATCTCTCTCGAGCTTAGTAACATATCGGTGGTTCATGATTTTCCGAATATCTTCTCGAAAGTATCACCAGGTTGTCCCCTGACTGTTATGTTGAGCTCGTGATCAAGTTGGTTTTCTTATAAACCACCCCTTCTCCTAGAATCTGTGTTGGATACCCCTGAACTAGTTGGATATGCTAAACAATAATCCGGAGAGTTGGAAGATAAAGCTTTATCTGACTTAGTTCATTTCCAAAGGGATATCCTTGTGTTTGTGTGTTAGTTGAAGAAAGATGGTATCTTGATCGATTGATCCTCATGATCAATTGTTGGCTCTATTGTCTTATCCAATCCTTGATTTGAGTATGGGCTATCATCAAATCAAACCAGAACCAACAATGTTTGTAATGTTGTCTTACTCGTGTTTTTTCCCTCGAGCATACACCATTATATCTTTTGGGTCTGACCAATGCTATCACCTTGTTCACATAATCGTGGAATTCCATTTACATGGAGATTTGGACGAATTGTTGTTGATCCCATCGACAACATCCCTATCTTCTCCATGATTTTGTTGGACATTAAGCTAGTGTTGGAAACTTTGTAAGCAATGCCTTCGTGTTCCATTCATGAACGATATGTTTGGGTGAAAGAAGTAACTTCCTCTAGTTCACGTGCATTTGATGCAAGTTGCCGCTGTGGATCTGGGATAGTTTGTTTTGCTTCCCCTGGAATCATCCCAAGTCAGTCATGCATGTGCAAAGTATTCTATGGTTTGATAGACTGATCATCTCCATTCCATATATATTCCCTAGCACACAAAGCCTCTGATTGATTTGTTCAAGGATAAGAAGTTCAAGTGCTAATCCTGAAGGGTCGAGACGGACATGAACAAGACTTTGTTATTTCAATGATGGTTCTCAGTCAGAATGGTAGTGCTTTATTATAAGACTACTATGTGGCCATGCTTGTCTGGGACAGCATGCTCACATGTGTGTAGCAGAACCCGCTAATGTTCTGGAGCTTGCTATCGTAGTTCATTTCTTGAGAATTTTGCAACGTCATCTCTTCGATTTGTGTTACAATCCTTCTTTCAGACATGATGAGTCTGGAATATCCTGACCCCAACCAGATCTGGATCTCAGGCAGATGTGATGGTTGGAATGTTCCCAAGAATTATAATATTGGTCTTTTGAACCGATAAGTGGATGTCATGGCTAACACACTTATCCGGGAGATCTATCATTGTAATATCTTGATTGGGCAATTTGTCCACCTTCTCCATGAGGATTTTGTGCGACTTATTCTATAAGTTGTTCCTTAGGGATTCTTGAGCTCCTAGTTTCTTTGATTATACTATAACCATTCAAACAGTGGAATCACTCTTGACTATTGAGTTTTTCCCCAGTTACTAGAATCATTCCTAGCATTTGCATTTTGCTCCCAGCTTGCACCCGCTTTTGTGCCATTTTACTATGGTCTGCCTTCTCAGTTATTGTTATCCAGGATCATCTTCAAAAGTGGGCTTACCTTGGGCCCTATCCTTTCTCGATGATAAGCAGAAATCATCCATCGCGTTGTCTTCAACAAGGTAGTCCACATCATCCATTCTAGCATGAGTATGTCGTTCCCTCGAACTCCGTCAAATGAGCGTTGGTAAAATTGCCTTAGGCTGGTATGAAGAGTTCCAATGAACTATGTATTAAAAGTAATTCTTTTTGCCACTTAAGGAAATAATTCTATGTGCCACCTTCCCTAAGGTGCCCTATTATGGGATCATGGCAATTATTTCCTCGCTACTTTGAAAGCCTCGTCAATTTGTTTCTTCCGTCCTTCCCGATGTGTGTTTTGTGTCTTAGCTCAAGACATGTTTCAACGTCTCATCTTGTGAGTTGATCGTGAGTTGTTCGATCTTCATGAAGATCGATTCCGGTAGATTTTCCTTTCCCTTTTGTCATCGTGTTGGATGAAGATCTCGAAAGCAAAGACGCCAAGATCAATTTGAAGCAATGAATCGACATCTTCGAGAAGGGCAGCTGAATCGTGGAGATCGTGTTAGCTTTGTGTCCCCTGTGTCTTCTTACCTCGCGTCTTGAATCTTGGGAGGAGATTCTTGTTTAGTGGGGGTGAGTTGTCACAGCCCTAGAAGTTGGTTGTAAATAGTTGCATAATCATGCATGCATCATGTGTAAATTCAAATGAATTTGAAATGGGGGATGATCAAACCATAACACCAAATCAAATCAAACAGGTTCAACCTAACAATATTTTCAATGAACCCAAAATGGCCTTTAAAAATGTTCATGATTTCTGATAAAGGTGAAAACCTCTGCCAAAAATGATGCACATATTTCGAGGTCATTTTTGGATTTTTGAATTAACACAAAGTATTTGAATTGGAGCCATTTAAATCATATATTTATTTTAAATCGTCCAAATATTCTGAAGTTATTTCTGGAGCCTTGGAATAATTCAGTTAACCTCCAACATAATTTCCAGAATTTATTTAAATGGTTTAGTGCCTAAACTAAATCAGAACAGAGAAAAAATAGAAAAGAAAAGAAAATTAGAAAGCAGAAACTAGAATAGAGGAAACAAAGAGAAAGAGTTTACCTGGGCCTTACCTAGAAGAAGTAGCCCAGCCCACTAGGGGCAACACTGTCTTCTACCTCCTGCCAGTAGAAGCAGTTGTGTGCCCAGCGCTGAGACGAGCCGCACCGGCTCCTCCCTACCTGCGTGCTCCCTCGACTGCCTGGGCGCCTCCACGCGTACCACGCCGCCCCCTTGACCCGGTCTCACTCTCCCTTGAGCTCTACCCTCCTCTAGCTCTCTCTCTCTCCCTCTCATGTTCCTCTGCTGGCACCCGAGCGCACCCGTCAACGCCACCCACTACCACCATGCCCATCGAGCTCTCCTGGCCTCCCACCGTGTCCTTAGACTCCACCATGACGTTGCACATCGACAAGAACAAGAAAATGAGCTCGGGCGGCCTATGAAGCCGCCATCGCCGTTGTCTTCGACCTCGGGTGCCGGCGATCCCTACTGCCCGATTAAGCGCGTCCAGAGCCTCCCCGGCCTCACCATCTGCACCAAGCGACCCGCAGTGAGCCCCTGACCACTTACCCCTGCTCCCATCATTGAATTCATGCTGAAAACATCGATCCCCGCCATGCCCAAAGCTCGCCATCGTCGGCCAAGTCATCGTCGTGGCCACAGGTGCTGCATCTTGCAGACGAGCATGCACTTGTGCTCAGGGCACTCCCAGTGAGCCTCCTAGCCCCTCAGTTGGCCTTCTAGGGCACCGCAGCCCTCGGCCGCCTGAGCCCGAGCTCCGGCCGCCGCTGCCTTTGACATCATCATCGCCTCGAGCCACCCCACGGCCTCTCGCTTGCATAGCTAGATGTGTGCGAGCCTCGGCGATGCATAAATTCCCTCTGTCACGCGAATGGTCGCCGGAGGACAGATCCCGACATCCTCCAGCATCTCGGCTCGTCACAGGCGGCCTAACGCTAGCCTAACCCCATTTAGGTTAGTGCTAATGATTGTCCCGAGTCAATGACATGTGGGCCCAGGCCCTAACTAATTTAGGATTAGTATTAGTTTAGTGTTAATTATTTCTATTAGATAGATTAGACACTGACATGCGGGCCCCACAGGTCAGGTTTGACCCGGATAGCGTAGTTGACCTACTGACATCATCTTGATGTCATGCTAGCATAGTAAGTCATTTTCTGGATTTAGTTTATTTTTAAAATAACCACAAAATCCAGAAAAAAGGTTTAAACTTCAAAAAATCTTAGAAAATAATCTGTAACTCCAAATGAAATAAGTCATATATGCAAAATGATCAAAAAAATCAAATCTTTCCATCTGTACCATTTTCATGCATGTTTGAACAATTTATAGTTACTGAATTGGACAAATCAAATAAATGGCATTTGAAATGTATTATATGGAGTTTGAATTTGAATCTTGCATTCAAATCAACTTCATTTAAACTGTTGCCGGTTGGATAGCTCAAATCACAGCATATTGACATGTCATGATCATGCATCATATTGTTGCATTGCATTAACTGTGTTCCTTCTTTGTTTGCCGGTGTTGTTCCCTCTCAGTGGACGTTGTTCCGACGTTGTGATCGTTGACACCGATGAGGAGCTATTACTATTTTCAGAAGTGCCAGGCAAGCAAACCCTCTTTGATCACCCTAATACAATCCCACTCTCTCGCTCCTGCTCTCTTTTACTGCATTAGGATAACAACAGTTTAACTATTACATGTTGTGGTAGTTGAACCCTATTCCTTTGCATGACTTGTCTTTGCCACAGTAAATAGTTGAAACCCACTAGCATGAGTAGGAGTTGCTTGAGCCATGATGTGCCTACTCATTCGTGCTTGTTTGTCATGCCTGCTATTGCTTAGAGTTGTGTCAGGTTTGATTCATCGGGGATGAATAGGAATGTTGTGATTGTAGGGTTCTACGGTATGGTGCGTCGACTGCAAATTAAAATTTCCTATGCGCAGAACAACCAAGAACATGCTACGGGAGATGGATCACAGATGTTACCACCAGACACGCAGTGCCATGCAGCGAAAATAGAGTTGAGGCAGCGTGTTCCTGGAGGCGCCTCACGTTCCCGGAGTCGTCTCCTCCTTGCCAGTCTCCCACTTAGCCGATCGGATCCCGTGAACAGGTTTGTTGGAGCGGCGCCAGTGCACCGCCTCTAAAGGTATCTGCACGTGAAGGAGGAACGTCGTGCTATGGACAGCTAGGTCTGATCACACAACTGGCGGTGAGTGGAGGTGGCTAGTTGCAACACATGCAAAGCCCTAACGTCGGCGCCGAAGCGATCAACTGAATAAGTGTGCCACACCTCCACTATTTATAGACATCCGTCGCGGGCTCAACACTTGGGCCTTGACGGATCCTAAAGCCCAAAGTCTACTCGGTCGCGTTCCAGGTCCAACTCAGATCACATCCGACCAGTGTCCTCCGAACCGACCTCGTAGGTTCCTTCCCTTAAGCGCACGACCCCTTAGGCTCAAGTCGGCTTGGTCACAGTTCGGATCACCTCCGACCTGCACGGTTGGTAGCGGCCTCTAGCAAGGCGTGCCAACCACCAAGCAAACTATGAAGCTGGTTAGGCGAACCTGTACAATGTGTCACACTTCTGTTCCCTTTGCCTCATGATATATGTTGTCGGGCTCAAGGCGAGACTGTCATCCTTGTGCTAGCCCGACCTCTTCCTCGTTCCAGTGATACCGACCACAAACTGGATTATCTCATAATCCTTGTTGCATGGCCATGCTTATCCTGGTCGGATCACACGAGGGTCCCAGAGTATATCTCTCCTGATTGGAGGGGCAAATCCCATCTTGCTCGACCATGTCTCGCATCATGGGACTGGACAAACCCGAAACCTACCTTTGTAACTACCCAGTCACGGAGTAGTGTTTGGTCAGTCCAAAGCAAGTCTGTCACCATCCCGAGTACATGCGTCAGCTCAGGTCTTAGGACATAGAACATATGTTGTACTAGAGACTCACAGATGACATATCGTCGTGTCTCATAGTTGAGTCTGTCTGACTCGGACCTTATCTCGACTCAGATTCGACATAAGTCGAATCCGACCAGATCCTTCTGAGTCCATATTATCCGGTTAGCATCCAATGCTCCATGGCTAGTGAGACCAAGACATCCACCGTGTCATATGCTAGTCTAGTCCGACATGTGCCCACACGTCACTTGCGACTAGGGAGAATTTAGAATGTATCATACAACACAAGATCTCACAAACAAGTCACATACTTGCCAACAAGTATCATTGATTACATCCAAGGACTATCTTTATTCATAAACACATAGTAAGTATCATCATACATGATTGCCTCTAGGGCATATCTCCAACAGTCTCTCATGCTTGGGTTGTGGAAGCGGTTTAGTCAATGGATCTGCAACATTTGCATCTGTGTGAATTTTGCATAACTCTACATCACCATTCTTTACGATCTTTCGTATCAGGTGATATTTCCGATCTATGTGTCTGACCTTGTGGTGATTCCTCGGCTCCTTGGCTTGTGCGATGGCACCAGAATTATCACAATAAAGGTCCAACGGTTTTTCAGAAAATTCCGGATCCAAGCACCTTCCTTTGCAGCTTCACAAGCCATAATGTATCTGGCTTCTGTGGTAGAATCGGCCACCGTATCTTGCTTGGAACTCATCCAGCTCACTGCTCCTCCGTTCATGACATACACGAATCCGGATTGTGATCGACAATTATCTCTGTCAGTTTGGAAACTAGCGTCGGCGTAACCCCTTACGACGAGCTCTTCCTCACCTCCATAAACTAGGAACATCTCTTTAGTCCTTTTCAGGTACTTCAAAATAGTCTTCACCACTGCCTAGTGACTCTCACCTGGGTTGGCCTGGTATCTACTTGTTAGGCTTATTGCAAAAGCAACATCAGGTTGTGTACATATCATGGCATACATGATGGATCTGATTGCCGAGGCATATGGAATCCTACTCATCCTGCTTTGCTCATCAGATGTCGAAGGACACTGAGTCTCGCTTAGCCTTACACCATGTGAGAGTGGCAAGAACCCTTTCTTCGCCTCACTCATGTTGAACTGCTTCAACACTTTATCTATGTACGTGCTCTGGCTTAGGCCGAGCAGCCTCCTCGATCTATCTCTATAGATCTTAATGCCTAAAATATAGACTGCCTCACCAAGGTCCTTCATCGAAAACTTTCCATTTAATGATTCCTTGACCGAGTTCAACATCGAAACATCATTACCGATCAGTAGTATGTCATCCACATACAAGATCAAAAATACTATCGAGCTCCCACTTAACTTCTTGTATAAACAAGCGTCCTCTTCGCTTTTGATGAAACCAAGACCACTAGCGACCTCATCAAAACGAATATTCCAGCTCCGAGATGCTTGCCTCAACCCATAAATGGATCTCTTGAGATTGCATACTTTACTAGCGCTAGTCGGATCGACAAAACCCTCGGGCTGTATCATATACACGTCCTCGGTTAAATTTCTGTGAAGGAAAGCCGTCTTGACATCCATCTGCCTTATCTCGTAATCGAAATATGCAGCTATAGCTAGTACGATCCTCATTGACTTCAGCATCGCTACCGGTGAGTAAGTCTTGTTGTAGTTAATTCCTTGAACTTGTCCATAACCCTTAGCGACAAGCCGAGCTTTGTGGATCTGAACATTTCCATCCACATCGGTTTTCTTCTTAAAGACCCATTTGCAACCAATGGCTGTTACGCCAGGCGGCGGATCAACCAAGTCCCAGACTTGATTCTCATCCATCGACTTTAACCTGGATCTCATGGCCTCCAGCCATGCCTCGGAATCTGGGCTCACCATCGCTTCTGCATATGTGGTTGGCTTGTCGCTTTCTAGCAACAATACATCACGCACTCTGCGCAATCATTCCGACCTCCGTGTTTCTGGTACCGCTTCCACTACGGGTTCCCTGACTAACTCCGGTATGATCTCATCACCAGCCGAGCCGCCCCCGAGTGGTCCTCGAATTTCTTTGAGTCGGACCATCCTCCCATTGGCCTCCCGACTGAGAAACTCTTTCTCAAGGAAAACCTCGTTCCGAGCAACAAAAACTTTGTTCTCTTCCCGGTTGTAGAAGCTATATCCCAATGTTTCCCTTGGATATCCCATGAATATGCACTTATCCGACTTGGGTGTAAGCTTGTCTAACACAAGTCATGTAACAAATGCTTCACAACCCCAAATCTTTAGAAAGACTAACTTGGACTCTTCCCGGTCCACATCTCATGCGGTGTCTTGTCTACGGATTCTGATGGTACCCTGTTAAGTGTGAAAGCTGCAGTTTCTAGAGTGTATCCCAGAATGACAAGGGTAAATCCGATTTGCTCATCATTAACCGGACCATGTCCAACAAGGTCCTATTCCTCCGTTCTGACACGCCGTTTCTCTGTGGCGTACCCGAAGGTGTGAGCTAAGGTACTATACCTCGGCTTTTCAGATGATCATCAAACTCCTGGCTCATGTACTCACCTCCACGATCTGATCGTAGAAGTTTTATAGTCTTGCCGAGCTGATTCTCAACCTCGTTCTGAAACTCTCTAAACTTTTCAGAAGTTTCTGACTTGTGCTCATCAAATAGATATATCCATATCTACTCAAGTCGTCGGTAAAAGTCACGAAGTATTGATAGCCACCTCTGGCAGTTGTGCTCATTGAACCACACACATCACTATGTATAAGTTCCAACAGCTTGGACGCCCTCTCGCAACTCTTTGCGAAAGGATACTTAGTCATCTGGCCGAACAAGCATGATTCACATGTCTCGAGTGACTCATAAGTCGGACAAAGTTAGGATCCCATCATCATGGAGCTTCTTCATGCGTTTCAGACTAATATGTCCAAGCCGGCAATGCTAGAAATATGTCGGATTTATCTCATTAGGCTTATGCCTCTTGACATTCACGTTATAGGCCGGTTCCTATTCTAGATTCAATATAAAAAGCCCATCAACAATGGGCGCATAGCCGTGGAACATACCACTCAAATAAAATGAACAACCATTGTCCTTTAAATTGAATTCATAACCCTGACTCATCAAACATGAGGCGAAAATAGTGTTCCGACTAAGTGCAGGAATGTAATAACAAATATTCAATTCCAAAATAAAAACAAAAGGAAGCTGGAGCTGCATCGTGCCAACCTCCAACACATCAACTCTTGCTTTGTTGCCGACCCTGGTGTCAATTTCCCCTTGTGCCACATGCCTAGTTCTTACCAGCCCCTGCATCGAGTTGCAAATATGAACAACCGATCCAATATCAAATACCCAAGAGCTACTAGGTATGTTAGCAAGGTAAATGTCTATAACATATGCCACAAGTGTACCTTTGCCCGAAGAAGCATTTTCGGCCTTCTTGCCATGCTCTGCAAGCCACTTGCTACAGTTCCTCTTCCAGTGACCGGTCTCCTTGTAGTGATAGCAAACGGTCTTCGGGTCTGGTCCAGACTTCGGCGCAGGGGCGGAGGTTAGTGTCTCCGTGCCCTTTGCCTTAGCCTTTTTCTTGGACCAACTCTTCTTGAACTTCACCGATTTCTGCACCATCAACACTTGATGCATGTCTTTCTTAATATCCTGCTCTGCCACTTTGACCATCCCATGCAATTCAGTGAGCTTCTTATCCATGTCATGCATATGATAGTTCGAGATGAACTTACCATAGCTGGGCGGAAGAGAACCCAGAACTGCATCAGCAGCCAGCTCATCCAAGAGCGGGAAGCCCAACCGATCCAAAGCTTGCATGTATCCGATCATCTTGATCACATGCGGGCTTAGTGGATCACCTACCTTCAGCTTACAATCCATCAAGGATCGCCTTATGTTGAACCTTTTGGTCCTAGCCTGCACCTGAAACATGCTCTTGAGACTCTCGATCATATTGAAAGCCCCAACATCTTCGAAATGCTGCTGCAAATCAGGCTCCATACAAGCCAGCATGAGGCAGCTGATCTCGTTAGATTCATCAACGAGTTTTTGGTAGGAATTCCTGGTTGTGGTATTAGCATTATCGGTGGGTTCCTCTGGACATGGATCCTCTAGAACATGTTCCTTTTTATCATGCTTGAGAACAATTCTCAGATTTCTATACCAGGTGGTTGTCAGATATCGGGTTCCGGCAAAACCCTCAAGGTTTGAACTCTGGGGTGCGCACAAAGATCTTCTCCCTACCGAAACACGCCCACAACCTTGCCATGATTCTAAGCTAGCACGATGAACAACTCAAGAGACGCGAGGTTTATACTGGTTCGGGCCACCGTTGTGGTGTAATACTCTAATCCAGTGTGTGGTGTGGTGGATTGCCTCTTGGGCTGATGATGAACAGTACACAGGAAGAACATCCACGCAAGGAGAGGTACTCTTGTGGTGGTGTGCTTGGAGAGGAGTCGATCTGTCTCTGTTGGCTCTAGATGAGATCCCATTCGATCCCCTACTACTGTGGTGGCTAGCCCTATTTATAGAGGCTCTGGTCCTCTTCCCAAATATTGAGTGGGAAGGGAGCCAACAACGGCCATTTTGAAAGGGAACAGCTAGTACAAGCTATCCTGACTAAAGGTGGTCTTCGACTTCCAAATGCACTGGTGATGACGCCGTCTTGGGCTTCACGGTGACCTCCGTCCTGCCGCTCTGCTGGTCTTGGTCTCGTTGCACCAATATGGAAACCTTTTCCTGATGCCTCGGTACTCCACGCCTGCGCTTGCCCCCTTTGTACCAAAGAGGAAACGAGGACACTGCGCAGGCTGGCGCCTGCCTAGTCTTGATTGTCATGGCTTGCGTCATGAGCACCTCGCGAGGCACCCCTTGCCTTGAACTCTCCGCCTCCTCATGAGCCTGCCTGGTGAGGCCGCCCTTGAGGAGGCCTTGTGTCGTCCGCCCTGGGAGGCTTGGCCCCTCGCGAGGGTCTTGAACTTGGGTTGATGAAGACGGGCCGTACTGGGCCGCTGGTGAGCCACGCTGTAGGCCGCAGACAGGCAAGTCTGGGTACCCCCATTCCCAGAATGCCGACAGTGGTAAAGTTTGTTCCATTCAGTTTATCCTTTTCCAGAATTGATTTCAATGCAAAGTTGGGTTGAGCAGGTGGTGCCATTGATCTACAACAGAAAAATATGCAATCACTAAACAATGTGTTTATGTAGAGTAATTCAAGCCTAAACAGAAATACTCCCATTGAAGTCAACATCCCTTAGCAAACTCTCAGTGATTCAGGATCCGACTAGCGCATGCGACTAGTGAGCTTTAGCATCACTACTAGCCAACATACCTATCCAGTAAGCAAATCCTTGCTAATCGTATCTCTATACGACTCCTGTGGGTCGGGAAGGTATCTCATACCCCGGCTCCCAACCTTCTTTGCCACAAGGCCCAAAACTGTTTTGATAGCCTTGTCAAGTTAACCTGATGTAGTGCATGTCCGTGTCCTGAAGGAAATATGCCCTAGAGGAAATAATAAAGTTATTATTTATTTCCTCATATCATGATAAATGTTTATTATTCATGCTAGAATTGTATTACCCAGAAACATAATACGTGTGTGAATACATAGACAAACATAGTGTCACTAGTATGCCTCTACTTGACTAGCTCATTGATCAAAGATGGTTGAGTTTCCTAACCATGGATATGTGTTACCATTTGATCAGTGGGATCACATCATTAGGAGAATGATGTGATTGACTTGACCCATTTTGTTAGCTTAGCACTTGATCATTTAGAATATTGCTATTGCTTTCTTCAAGACTTATACATGTTCCTATAACTATGAGCTTATGTAACTCCCGCTTACCGAAGGAACACTTTGTGTGCTACCAAACGTCACAACATAACTGGGTGATTATAAAGGTGCTCTACAGGTGTCTCCGAAGGTACTTGTTGGGTTGACGTATTTTGAGATTAGGATTTGTCACTCCGATTGTCGAAGAGGTATCTCTCGGCCCTCTCGGTAATGCACATCACTATAAGCCTTGCAAGCAATGTAGCTAATGAGTTAGTTACGGGATGATGCATTACATAACGAGTAAAGAGACATGCCGGTAACGAGATTGAACTAGGTATTGAGATATCGACGATCGAATGTCGGGCAAGTAACATACCGATGACAAAGGGAACAACGTATGTTGTTATGCGGATTGACCGATAAAGACCTTCGTAGAATATGTGGGAGCTAATGTGAGCATCTAGGTTCCGCTATTGGTTATTGACCGGAGACATGTCTCGGTCATGTCTACATAGTTCTCGAACCCGTAGGGTCCGCACGCTTAAAGTTTGATGACGGTTATATTATGAGTTTATGTGTTTTTATGTACCGAAGGTAGTTCAGAGTCCCAGAGGAGTCTCAAAATGGTCGAGACATAAAGATTGATATATTGGACGACTATGTTCGGACAGCGGAATGGTTTCGGGGAGTATCGGGCATATACCGGAGTACCGGGGGGGTTACCGGAACCCCCCCCCCCCCGGGGGGGAGCTATTGGGCCTTATGGGCCTTAGTGGAGAAGAGAGAGGGCAGCCAGGAGGTGGCGCGTGACCCCCCTTGCCCCAGGCCGAATTGGACAAGGGAAGGGGGCGGTGTGCCCCCTCTCCTTCCTTCTCTCCACCTCCTCCTTCCCCCCTTCTCCTTCTTGGAATAGGAAAGTGGGGGGGACAAACCTACTTGGAGTAGGATTGCCCCCCCTAGGGTGCGCCTCTCCCCTTGGCCGGCCCTCTCCTCCTCCCCCCCCTTATATACGGAGGAGGGGGGCACCCCATAGACACAACAATTGATCCCTTGGATCTCTTAGCCGTGTGCGGTGCCCCCCTCCACCATAATCCACCTCGATAATATCATAGTGGTGCTTAGACGAAGCCCTGCGTCGATAGAACATCATCGTCGTCACCACGCCGTCGTGCTGACGGAACTCTCCCTCAAAGCTTGGCTGGATCGGAGTTCGAGGGATGTCATCAAGCTGAACGTGTGCTGAACTCGGAGGTGCCATGCGTTCGGTACTTGATCGGTCGGATCATGAATATGTACGACTATATCAACCGCGTTGTGCTAACGCTTCCTCTTTCAGTCTACGAGGGTACGTGGACACACTCTCCCCTCTAGTTGCTATGCATCACCATGATCTTGCGTGTGCGTAGGAATTTTTTTGAAATTACTACGTTACCCAACATGTCCGACATGAACCCTTCAGTTTAAGGACACCCAGCAGCACCCCAATTTTATGAGCCCACTACTAGACGTACTTGACATACGAAGGTGCAACATCAGGGATGGCAATTCGCTTGATATTCATGAGGGATCTTTCTACCATTCTAACATGCATAGAAATAAAGAAGCATAACAATCACAAATAAACACATATTGTGAAATAGTATGGCTCCTTCATGGACGTTCTTCCAGGTCGGCTCTGACTCCGATGATCATCTAGGAACTCCATCTTGTTTGTCACGCCGGGACGCCAAGCCACCAACCTGATCTCTATTATCCAACTACTACAACTAGTAACGAATTTTACATAGAGTCACAAGTCGACACGCAGGTCGTTATACATTATAATGACAACACTTTGGCTCCTGCCGGCTGACAAACATGACGCGCAGGCCATGTATAAATTACACACATGCATCACATACACATGAGCCATACTATTCACATCAAACCTGTAAAACAAAGTTACGCATAGAATCGCATTCTACTGGTTTGAGTGCTCGTGTACAAAATACAAGGCGTTACGCACACGGCGAGTCCGATTCGGATTTACGTTTCACCCTGATGGCGGATACCGACCGGTAGGGGTAGGTTGTGTCACGACCTCATCGACTCCGATCATCATAAAACATAGCCTCATCGATCCCCATGTGCAGTTGATCTCATCAACCGTGCACACAGCCGATCTCATCAATGACAATAGATCTCATCTGCCGCCTCCACATATCTAATATGCATATAATCTGAATCCAAATTCTATAGCAAAGGCTCTGATACCATTGTAGGGTTCTGCAGTAGGGTGCGTCAACTACAATTAAAATTTCCTATGCGCAGAACAACCAAGAACATGCTACCGGAAATGGATCACAGATTGTTACCACTAGACGCCTCGTGTTGAGGCAGCGCATTCCCGAAGTCGCCTCGTGTTCCCGGAGTCGTCTCCTGCTTTTCGGTCTCCCACGTAGACGATCGGATCCCACAAATAGGTTCGTCGGAGCGGCGCAAGTGCACCGCCTCTAACGGTATCCACGCGTGCAGGAGGAACGTCTTGCGGCGGACTGCTAGGTCTGATCACACAATCGGCGGCGAGTGGAGGTGGCTAGTTGCAACACATGCAAAGCCCTAACGACGGTGCCGAAGCGATCAACTGAATAAGTGTGCTGCACCTCCACTATTTATAGGCATCCATCGCGGGCTCAACACTTGGGCCTTGCACGGATCCTAAAGCCCAAAGTCTACTCGGTCGTGTTCCAAGTCCAGCTCGGATCACATCCGACCAGTGTCCTCCGAACGAACCTCGTAGGTTCCTTCCCTCAAGCGCGCGACCCCTTAGGTTCAAGTCGTCTTGGTCACAGTTCGTATCACCTCCGACCTGCATGGTTGGTAGCAGCCTCTAGCAAGGCATGCCGACCACCAAGCAGACTATGAAGCTGCTTAGGCGAACCTGTACAATGTGTCACACTTCTATTCCCTTTGCCTCACGATATATGTTGTCGGGCTCAAGGCGAGACTGTCATCCTTGTGCTAGCCCGACCTCTTTCTCGTTCCATAGATTATCTCATAATCCTTGTTGGATGGCCATGTTTATCCTGGTCGGATCACACGAGGGGCCCAGAGTATATCTCTCCTGATCGGAGGGGCAAATCCCATCTTGCTCGACCATGTCTCGCATCATGGGACTTGACAAACCCGAAACCTACCTTTGTAACTACCCAGTCACGGAGTAGCGTTTGGTCGGCCCAAAGCAAACGTATGTTGTACTAGAGACTCACAGATGACATATTGTTGTGTCTCATAGTTGGGTCTGTTCGACTCGGACCTTATCTTGACTCGGATTCGACTACGTCGAATTCGACCAGATCCTTCTGAGTCCATATTATCCGGTTAGCATCCAATGCTCCATGGCTAGTGAGACTGAGCCATCCACCGTGTCATATGCTAGTCTAGTCCGACGCGTGCCCACACGTCACTTGCGACTAGGGACAATTTAGGATGTATCATATAACACAAGATCTCACAGACAAGTCACATACTTGCCAACAAGTATCATTGATTACATCCAAGGACTATCTTTATTCATAAACACATAGGAAATATCATCATACATGATTGCGTCTAGGGCATATCTCCAATAGTGATCATGTCCTACTGTTGAGAGCTAAGTGTGTGAACACGATTGGGTAAAGGTAGCGGTGAGAGGCCATGTAGGAGTACATGGTGGGTTGTCTCATTGAAACCATCCTCAGGAACTGAGTTCTATGTTTGTGATCCAAGACAGTTACTACAACACATTGCAATGCTTAAGTGCCCCTCTCGACTGATTAATCGCCCCGATCTCTGTCTAGGAGTTGCAACTAGTTTCTGGTGTTTGTAGGTTGTGATAGTAGTCTACCAAGTAGCACCCGGCCAGGTGGGCTTGGGACAGAGTAGGCACCGTGGCCCGGTGTACTAAGTGGCACCCGTTTGCTGGGCTTGGGAACACTACACACATCGTTTGTGGCCGTAGTAAAAACCTCGACTGGACTCCCTACAGATGGAACCTAAATAGGCGATAAACCTGGACTAGAGACGTGTGGTTAGTCAGGTCGTGGTCGACACCCTCGCTAGGCTTCCGCTTGAAGGTTGCCGAGATACATGACGTGTACATGGCGGTAAGTGGCGAGAGCATGTGTGAAGAAGTACACCCCTGCAGGGTTAACATGGTCTATTCGAATAGCCGCGTCCGCGGTAATGGACTACTGGGTTGCTTATGCAGTTCATAGACAAGTGAAAGTGGATACTCTAAAATGCGCAAAATAAGCGTGAGTGCTATGGATGGCCTTCTCGTAGGGAGACGGGAGCTGATCCATAGTGGTGTATTGATATGGTGAATATGTGGACTCGTGTGTGCCACCTCAAAAGAGTTTCCCGCAGTCGTAGTACATGATAGCCACTAAGTCAAAGCTGGCTTGCTGCAGTTAAACTCCACCACCCCCTTTGTTGATACTGATGCATATGTAGTTAGTTCTGATGTAAGTCTTGCTGGTACATTTGTACTCACGTTTACTTAACTTGTGTTTTTGCAGAGAGACTTCGGTCTCACTAGTAGTTTTGCGTGGACTTCGATGTTTAGCTTGTTACCTCAGCTACAATCTTGTACCCTTGGGAGGGTCTTGTAGACAGTCAGGCTTCTCAGCCTTTTTCATTTGTAGTTGTCTGTACTCAGACATGTTATGCTTCCGTTGCTGTATGCTCTGTATGTTGGGTCATGCGACCCATGATTGTAATTTTTACTATGTATGACTTTTCGAAGTCTTATGAATAAATACTCTGAGTCGTAGAGTTTTGTTGTGATGCCATGTTGTATTTGCACATATCGAGGCATATTGTGTATATGATTTTGAAATGCTTGGTATGTGTGGGATCCGACAATCTAGTTGTTTATTCTTGGTAGTCTCTCTTATGGGGAAATGTCTCCTAGTGCTTCCACTGAGCCATGGTAGCTTGCTATTGCTTCGGAACACATGGGGTGATCGGCATGTGTCCTTCTTTGCTCCCGTGTTTGTCCCTTCAGGGAAATGTCATGCGTTGTTCCTTTAAGTCCTTGTAGCTTTCTACGACTTGGGTTCATACGTTGATGACCGGCACGTGCATTGATGGGTCATGTATGCCTGTCCCTTTAAGTTAGTGTCACCTTGGGTTTACGACTAGTCATGTCGGGCCGGGTTCTCTATCATATGGATGGTAGCGACACTATCATATACGTGAGCCAAAAGGCGCAAACGGTCCCGGGCCATGTAAGGTGATACCCGTGGGGATACCGTGCGTGAGGCCGCAAAGTGATATGATGTGTTACATGCTAGATCAGTGTGACTTAGGATCGGGGTCCTGACAGGATCCGTCCTGGGATGAGCCGGTGACATCCACTACGACGCGGTTTTGACGCCCGGACTTGCGCACCATACGGGGCACCGGAGAATGTGACTCTGCCTCGTCGACGTCCACCGCCGCGAGGGCAGCCGCCGCCTCCCACGCCCGCTGCCTTGCACGGCAGGCATGTCGCGCCATGTTTGCGTCGAACGATGCCCACGGTGCGTTTATGGCCTCGGCGCGCCAACGGAGGAGTTGGGGGCGGTGAGGCAGCGACGGCTTCCCTAGCGCCAGATCCATGCGCCATTTGGGTGGACACAATAGATTCCCGACGGAAGGAGTCCTATCGCTGCCGTCCATGGGCCTTCTCCCGGGAGCGGCGGAGCGCAAGTCGGACGACCATCTCCTCCTCGGGGTTGCGTGGGATGAGTTCGGGGTCGACGGATCTGGAGGTGAAGGACTCGGATCTGCTGCCCGCCATGCCAGAGACGGCCGGGCGCCGCCGAAGATGAGCTTGGATGGCGGAGGGGACTAGAGTGAAGTGGTTACGGTTTGGTCCGACGAGCGGATATGGAGGAATATATGTGGGGTTGGGTGAGCCAGCGTGGGTCGGTCCGATGTGATGGACGCACCCGAGCGCCCCTTATCCGCCCTATATTTGGGCTGGATATGAGGGGTGCCCATCAGGCCAGGCGATTGAGGTACCAATTTGGATTGAAATTTCATGACCGGTCGGGCCGCCCGGGCATTTGAGACCGATTTGGGGCACCCCAACAATAGATGCTGTTAGTTTGTTTTCTTAACATGGAACAAGCTACTTCAGTTTTTTTTCGAGAGTACGCCTAGGCGTATCATAGCTTTGTAGAAGGCAGAATTGAAATTATAAGAAACTACCGCTCGCTGCGAACAACGAGCATAGCACACACCACACCACTCACAACCAAGTCCACAGACGGACAACACAGCAAAGCAAGCTACAACACAAAAGAGCCTATCCTCAACCGACACACACACCGCGTCTCGACCGACGCCAGACGCCTCCAAAGACCACCACCTTCCGTAGAACATTGCTTGTCGACACACGATCCACCCCGAGCGCCTAAGAGGAAGTGGCAAGTGGAAGGCGGGACTTGCTCCAATCTAAGGAAAACACCATCTTGGAGAAACCAGCGACGAGCGTACATTGCACCGCATAGGACCAACAGAGGACAACGGCGAACACCGGGGAGAGCAATAAGGACCCAACCATGTCTCCACACATAAAGCTCCCAACAAAGATACGACGTCGAGGACGCCGCCAATGTGCCGATCCAACATCGAATTGAGGCTTTCGCCCTGAGACAACCACCAACTCCAAGAGAGCGAGGGTCATGGCGAACACGCCTCGGCGACGCCTCCAAGAAGGTGATGACATCCACGGGTGCCATCGCCGCCGGCCCGACATAAGCCATGCAAGATTTTCATCCACGCATCGCACATCACCACAACACCTCCTAGAATTGGGCAACACCGTCCAATTAGCCTCGTACCGCCGCCACCGCAACTCTATGCCGAAGTAGTTGCAAAGCCGAGCACTGACGACCGGCTGCACGACCAAGAGGCACCCAGCCACCGCACTAACTCCTAGCCTGAGCAAGAGGTCACAGCCACCGCCACCTCCGACAGGGTCCAGAACCGTCTGCAACCGCCGACGCCCACTCCAAAGGCCAGGCTTGTGACGGTCGGACCCGCTCCTCCACGAAGCACCAAACGACACCACCAGGGGAGCTCCGTCACTCACCACACCGCACGGAGGTGACCGGCCACTCGCTGCTCGCCAAGACCCCATCTTGGCCGAGCCATCGCAGCGTCGCCGCCACCAGCCTATCCGTGGGTTCGCTCCAATGCCTCCAGATGACGCCGCCATCACCCAAGCACACCACTGCACTGCTGTTAGCTCTGTCCAAGCCCGCCGCCTTGCCAAGCTCCTTGTCGCGCATCCGCCACCAGCCTCCACCACAGGCAGCACAGATCTGGCCAAAGCGAGCCCCGTCACGGGAGAAACATCGTGCCGCCACCGGCCCGCGCGCTCTGCCGCGACGACGCACCACCACCGGCCAGCGGCTGCGCCGCCCCACACCGCCACCGCCAGCAAGCACCATCCGCCGCGCCGGCCTCCAGGATCCGCCGTCTTGGGCGAACAAGAGGCCTCCTGCGGCCCCCGCTCCAGCCGAGGGCGAAGGAGATCGCGCCGCCGCCGGCAACGCGCGGGCGGGGAGAGGGATCGGGTGGGGGTTGGTTAGCGGCGGCTAGGGTTGGGGCGCCCGGGTCGCCTGCGCGGGGGGTGGGGGGGGGGGGACACGGCTCTATGGTAGTTCGATGGAGATCTGTACGGTTGTAATACTCTAGCGGTCCACAGACTACTTTAGTGATGTAAATGATCTTAGTTTTATTTACGGAGGGGGTAGTGACGTGGTAGTGACCAGCAAACAATTTGGAGAGAGCATCATAAGTTCAGCTTTGCCCAAATATTGGCATGCTAAAACGAGAGTACCATACGTATTATTGTGTGAGTGTAATACATTAATGATTTATATATGGGTCACACAAACCGTTAGTAGTAGGAATTAACAAAGAATTCTTTATTAGTATAATGGTTGGTTGTAGCCAGTTGTGCATGCTAGGCGAGCCATGAAGAAGGCGGTCCAATCTATCTCCATGTAGACTCCAGATTCGCCGATGGGGCCAGAAGAAGACATGCTGTCCAGCTCTTGCGTCGTCCCGGTTTGGAGATTGGCAAGGTAGCCGTGGTGCTCTGGGAGCATGATGATCAGCTTGCCGCACCTCTCTCGCAGCCAAACATACGGAACTCGTTGAGGCTGCTCCAGGATTGGTTCTAGGTCGATCACCCCGGTGCGCGACCAGTCTTGTCCATGCCCTGCCGCGGGCTGCGTCCAGATCTCCACCAACTGGAGGCCTGCGTCATACAAGCAGAGCGACAAGAGCTTTCCATCGGTGGTGGTAGCGAGGCGGCTTCGGTCGCCCTGGACAGTGAGATCGTGGTTGCTGACACACGGGCTCATGGGGCTCATGAGCTTGGTTGAGGAGACGCGGCCGGTCTCGGCGTCGACGCGAAGGACGTGGAAGATGGAGGACGCGCAGAAGAGCCAGTGCGCTGCGCCCTGGCAAACGACGGCGTCGCTGTTCACGAGGAACCCCAGCGCCGCCCTGCTTAGGCACCTAGTAGGCGCGTTCCAGCTCGGCTGGCCAGCCACGAAGGTGTGGAGGTCGTAGTCCGTCTCCCCTGCTACGATCATTAGCACTTTGAACGAGGACGACGACGATGGCCGGCAGTCCGCGCTGGTTAGAATGGCATGGCCTACGTAGTATATATACCATTCGAACGGGGGCAGCACGACGCATGTGCCGGCGAGCAGACTGCACATGGCCAGCGGGACGCCGATCAGCGGCCCGGGGCTATGGTTGAGGAGTCTGAAGAGGACAAGGCCGTCGCGCGACGTCAGCGGCCACACGGAGTCGGCGGGGAGGCCGGCGGCGTCAGGGACTAAGGAGCTGAGCAAGCGGCGACCGTTCGCTAGGGCTGTTCCCTCGTTCAACTCCTTGGGGCGGAATGAGCTGAGGAGGGAGTACTCGGGGTCTGGCCAGCGGCGGCGGAGGAAGGAGGGGTGGACGACAAGGGCGCGCCACCGCCTGCACGTGGCGGCGCAGCGGAGGAGCGCGGGCGCGTCCGGCACGCGCGCGAGGATCTCGAGGAGTTATTTGTGGAACTTGGGATGAGCTACAGTCGCCGGCACGTTGGGCGCTCGCCGGAAGTTGCTCGCTCACGCCACCTGCTCACAAAACTCACAGACTGCCCTTACTTATATAGGCTCAGAAGAAAGACTCACGCGCGCACACGTACACGAGTCCGAGTCAGTGTCGGACACAACCATCAACTAGCGTAATTAACTTGACTAACCTCCTAGTCCAACACGCGTATAGAGATCTGTTTCCTATTCGGGAGAGAACGGTGGTAGAAGAAGAGTCGAATACACGGGTGGTGCTAGAATTGGACACAAACGATCATTTTGGTATTATAATTTTTCTTTTTGAACATCAGTACAGATACAAGCGGTCTTATATACATGCATGCACTCACCCTTATGAACGCATACACGCATACCCTACTTTTATGAGCACCTCCGAAAGACTGGGCCGGCATATCATCTTGAGATTTACGAAGTCACCGTAGGCGCCTCGTCGTCGACGGAAACGTATCCTTCCACTGAATGCGCATCACCGGAAATCCTGAAATAAATTCAGGAATAAATGCGAGCACCAGGATTTGAACCCTGGCCGCAGTCCCTCTAACCATCCAACCACATTGAACTGGTGCAATAACTTGGCTCAGACGTGCAAATACGGTGCAAATCACGTTCGGATCAAAATCGACGCTGACTTGACGCGCCAACATGGCATGGGGCCTGCGTGTGGCCTATTTTTTACGAAAACCCCCTTGATTTCATAAAAAAGTCCATGTCTACATGTCAGTTGTCTTTTTATTTATTTTTTTGCCCCTATGACACATGGGTCTCGCCTGCAGTACAGGAGAATTAAACTGAAAATATATGGCCTCCACGTCTCGATCATAGACGACGTACAGCAAGACTGATGGCCAATACACCACTCGCGTTATGCTTACTTATGTCCATAACAGTCCTTAATGTAGGACGCCTGTGGGGCCTAAATGGATTTCAAATAGTGCGTCCATTTACCACGCACTAGTTATTTTAAGATATCTGTATAAGTAAGTAATAAACATGTAAGTAATAAAAATAATGTTCAATATTCGTGTGTTACAAATATTATAATTCTTCTGTGGGAATATAAATATGATACATAAAGATGATGATTAGTAAATAAAAACTTTTAAATATACACCCATGTACTGTACAAAATTGTTTAGTAAGTACGGAGATTTTAAAAGTTTATTGAATAATCATGTTTAATGAATAACAAAAGAATTATACACATGCAGCTTAGATTTAAGTTAACGAAATGATTAATACAAACATTTACTAAATATTCATTTGTGTATAATTTTCACTCGTGACTTATATTCATAAAACATCTATAATTTACATAGTAGCCATGATTGAATATTCATATGAACATTTTAAAATTTAAATTACAAATATTTTTTGTTATACAAATGTTGAATTACACATATGTGCGTATTATTATTGAAGCTTTTGCAATTATATTTTTATGTATGTAATTTTATTATGAAAAAATAATTAAATTTTAAATTACAAATATTAATGTTGTATTGTTTTAAATTATAAATTGTTTTAAATTATAAAAACATTTTTATAATTCATAAATATTATTATATATGTGAATGTTTTGAAAATAATACATGTTTTTTTGAAAAGTAAGTTATTTTTGTTTGGATTTATATAATATGTATACACCAAAAATATTTGAAATTTATTTTTATTACTAAGGTTATAATTTACATACCTTTTACAAAAAAAAGAGGGAAAAAAGCCAAGTTTATTCATCAAAAGCCACAATATGTGGTATACAGTTCGGATCATGGGGTTGCCCAACCAAATGTGTCGACCCTGACCAAGAGTAAGTGAATACTTGGCTAACCTATGTGCATCAACGTTGACAGCACAACCTTCAAAAGTAAATTTACATTGAAATAAAGATGCCAAGAGAGATTTCATGAACTATGGATCTGTTCCTTCCTCTTGCGCCCTGATTGATGTCAGCTATTGTTTTCTTGGAGTCTGAAGCAATGACAAAATTATGCAAATTGAGGTCTTCTGCTAGCGCCAACCCTTCTCTGCATGCAATAGTCTCTAATACTGAAGGATCATCAAGACCTGCAACCACTAGTGCCGAGCTTTGCAGGTAGTTACCTTGCCTGTCCCGGCACACTGAAACAGCAGAACCCCCTCTGCCCTCTCTCACACCCGCGTCAACATGGATTTCTGCGAAGCCAGTTGGGGGTGCTTTTGGACGGGCTGGGTGTACAAGAGGCGCGCCTCCATGCCTGGGAATTGATTGCTTGTCATCAATACCTGCCACATGTCCTATAACACAAAGATTACGTCACGTCACAGCATGCATGCATGTGAGAATCTTTTTGGATTTTCAGTTTTTAAACTATTTTATATCTTTAATGAAAAAATCGATTGAAGATCCGTTTTCACCATAAAATCCATCGCGACGAGATCTTCGAAACTAGATCTCGTATCTATATGTTTCGATGACTTTTAAAAGTTGCCATGTCTATTGCACATGAATTGTCATGGTGTTTACACTGATATTGCCATGATATGTTTTATCTATTTTCTTCTACATTTAAAAGTAAATTTTGACATATTATAAAACGGGGAATTAAGAAACTAGACTTGCCATGAACCATAAACTAAAATTTCCATGATATGCACTTAAAATTGTCATGGTTCATACAAAAAATAATTTTCATGGTCAAAGTACTGGAATTGCCATGGTCAAAATACTAAAATTGCCACGCTCTATAAACTAAATTTGCCACATGGCAATTTTAGTGTAACACTATGGCAACTACGGTGTAAACATCATGGCAACTTTTGGTCAAAAAAAATTCATCGAAAGATATCAACATGGGATCTAGTTTTGAAGATCTCGTCGAGACGGATTTAATGGTGAAAACCGATTTATTAATTAGGAGATAAAACATTTTTATGCCGAAAACAAAAAAGATTCTCGCTGATGTCATCTATTTTGATGTGGCAAAATAAAGGATACTGGAGGTGTTTGGGCCATGTTGCTTCGTGCCACACGTGTGGGCGTTAATATTTGCATTACAAATTTCCAAAAGAAATGAGCAGGTCCAAATGGGTCGCACAGACTGCAGCCCATTTTGGCTCCAAGAGCGCCTGCGTTTAAATGCATCTTGTGTAGTTATATATAAAAGGAAAAGAGGGGCAGATCCAAACAATCTAACCCATTCATTTACGAGATCTAATGGCTCCTAATCCTTCTGTGTTTAACGCTACAAGCCACGCATTAACCCAATAATTGATCCATCGATCGCTAATTAAGCCAGGCGTTCGAAAAAGAAAAGAAAAAACTATCAACGCAGGCACGCACGCCCCCTCCTGCTCCTCCTCCTCCCATCGGCCTCCACAGCACGGCCCACGTGCGGTTCGCAGCCCCCGTCCTCCCGCGGCCCGCGCGGTTCGACGCCGCCCCGCCGTACTCCGTGCCCACGTGGTTCGCCGCCGCCCCGCCGCGCGCGGTTGGCCCCCGCCGCCGCCCCCGCTGCCGCGAGCGTGAGCAGATGAGCAGCCCCCCCGCTGGTCCTCCTCTGCTGCCCCCGCCTCAGATGCACACTTCTCTAGAAGTGCAGGCAGCCAGCAGCGAAGGCGATCTGCTAGGCGTTTCATCTCCAACCTCACGCAGTAGGCACTACCGTTCGATTCCATCATCAAGGTCAGCAACATCGTCGTCGTGCTTTAGTGAGTATCCATGGAGCTTCTCCACGGTGATGGTGTGGAAGGCGCTGATGCCCTGTCCGTTGGGCTCGGTTCGGGCGTCATTGACATGTAAGTAAACCGTCCTCCAGGACAGTTTGTTTTCCTACCCTTCAAGTGTTCCAGGAATTTTTAAAAAAAAGTGTTCCAGGAATTGCCTCACAGGGAGGAGGTTATTTGTATTGCAGGTATGAGATGAGGAAACGTAGAAGGGAAGGTGATTTCTGCGGGAGGAGCAAGAGGCGATCCGGCTAACAAGTCGTATATTTGGGGTAGTGTGTAGGATCTTCACAGTTTCAAATACGGCTATTCCTGGCACCGCTATCTCTTGCGTGAATGTCCTCTTGGTTTCAATGTCGGTGCCTACATCAATGTTCTACCATGATGTTATCAGGTATTGCCCATTGGTTGGTTATGAACTACTATATCTGTTAGTAAATCGATGGCATATTAGATAGCGGGCAGTCTAAGTTTGGCTCATGACATACAAAAGAGCATTCAGATTGTTTCCTTTAGAAAAGAGGTCATTCAAATTTGTTAGGTAAAATTGTATCATCATTTTTTTCATGAAAATAATACTTTTCTAATACCAGAATTTTTTGTCGTAATATTACTAACTCTGGGATCCTCTTTGTGTATTTGATTGGTCTCTGGTTAGATTCTGGGAGGCAAAATTTTGGTCTCTGTTACATAGATAATTTACTACAGTGAATGTGTAGAGATTAGATGGTACTCACACAAGAACAAGTAGAAATACTTTCAATGCTCATTTGATCTACTTTTTTGCCTTATAAATAACATGTTTCCTTTTTCTGATATTTTTGTTCTTCAGTTTAAGCTCCTACCATGGTCAGTCATAAAGCATCAAAATCTAGCTACAACATATGTTGATGTTTGCAGCCAAACCAAGGTTAAATTATGAACAACTGATATTTATAGCGAAGGTATGGTCAAAGATTGTATTCTTGATCTGAGGAACCGATGAGGGCGGATGGCTGAAAACTCTGGATTGAATCCAATTTTTTTTACTGGAGTTTTAATCCACTCGATGGATAAACTAAGTGCATACGCGTGTCTATATATATATGTATGCATTCTTTTAAATGGTAATTTTGATATTTATTTTTCCAAACTAAGCTTGTATTTTTCTAGAAACGATAAAGTTCTTCATAAACCCATTGAAACATTCTCCAGCAAAGCTCGTGAGGAGCATATGAGTTCCCTTTTAATACAGAGGCTCGAACTTATTGTATTCTGAATACATTTCCATCTATTCATTTTTCCCATGTAAACACGCAGTTGTGCACCATGCTGCATCATTCAACTATTCTTTATTACTTCATCCAGAAATGTTTCTTTCTGGTTTCCTTGATTTAACATAACATAACAAGATACTTTTTATAACTTATCCGCGCATGTATATGCTAAGAGTGTGGTGACCACATGTCTCCTACGTACTAATTAAGGTTTGATGGATTAATTGTATGAATGCGATGCTTATCTGGT
This sequence comes from Triticum aestivum, assembly GCF_018294505.1. Classification (NCBI taxonomy): domain Eukaryota; kingdom Viridiplantae; phylum Streptophyta; class Magnoliopsida; order Poales; family Poaceae; genus Triticum; species Triticum aestivum. Next base: position 427,504,608 of record NC_057804.1, on the reverse strand, counting down.
CATTTATTTTTACAGTTGGTGATCAGATCGGATTCGAGGATCATCCTCTCTCATGTGTTACGTATTAGTGATGCCTACATGACGGTGGAAAATGTACGAATATGCAGCGTTGACAGTAACAAGGAAAAAATGATGTTTCATTTTGTCTGTTTGGCTCTGAGATATATTAAAATTGGACATATCCAGGTCTGACTTGTTTTTTCGTAGAGGACAGAGCTGCCTACTTGGACATATTTGGCTTTTAACCATATCTTTTGTTTGTTGCCTTCCTTGTTATTATTTTGATAAAGTTCAATTCTTCCTTTCCTATGTTGTAGATACTTCTTCTCTTGCAACTGAAAGTACTGCTTCTGATTACAGTGAGGCGGCTTGATGGATCATTGGCCTCATGGCAAAATTGGGGACGGAGGAGGGAGGAGGCTTCATATAAGCATGACTTCAAAAGCTCAGGGTATGTATGCCAGCATGCACTGGAGTTGTTGGATAAGTTCTTTTTTTCAAAACACATTTCATTTTGTTTTTTGAATGCTGGCCTGGTGTACACTGATCAGTTGTGGTATTCTTTCCCTGTGCAGGAGATCAAACCGAAGAAAGACAACACTCAGCGCAACATGCTCGTGTCGATGATATGGGTGCAGAGGAAGACTGTGAGGATGATCAGTGAGAGCAGGTAAGTGCTTACCAGCCAGCGCAAGAGCATCTGGTGGAGCTGGTAGATCCCCAAGGAGGAGTAGGCGGGCATACATTGTCCATTTCTTCTATAAAAAAATACCACTCTACACAATATAACTGTTTAGAACAACACATACTCGACTAATCATCCTTTATAAATCAACAGGCTTGTACGAGATGTTAAAATGTGTTCCTATATGTCTACCATTATTCTTATGTTTTAGAAGTGTTAATTTCATTGATTTTCTTACTTATATGTATATACTGATTGCAGATTTGCTAGAATATCACTTTGCAAAACCCATGATCCAATCCATGTTTTGTCCTTACAAATAGATAAATGCATGAAGGGATAGCTGCTGCAGATGCTTACTTGTTGTCAACATTAGATGGTGATTTGGTAAGTGGCTATTTTGAAAAATATTTTCTCAGTCTAACATGTACACTATATTCACACAATAGCCTTGCTTCTGCACCCCATCTCTCTCTATAGCCTCTATCTGCATTTGCATCTTTGAGCAAACAACCTAGGTTGAGCAGCTCACGGGAGCTGGCCGTCAGCACCGCTCTTTGATCTAACTTTTGTCCCAAAATCTCAGGCAATTTCTTCCCTATAAAATAACATGGAGCATCAAAATTTGGATTTTCAAAAGGTTCTTACAAACTGAATTTTATCGATACCACATTCATGATAATTTTTCAATTTGTATTTGCTTCTAGACACCCTGACATATTAAAATTTTGAATAGGAGAGTCTTTCAGTGTGATAATAAGCATATGCATACTTTGTTGAATATATTTTTGATATGCTTCTATTGTTAGAGGGTTTTTAACTTAATTGGTCGTATTCTAATTGTTTTGTTCACAGGTTGTATTTGCTAAGATCTTGCCGTCGTGAGATCAATTAATCAATGTATGCACCTTTGCATATGGGTGAACTTGAATAGAGAAAACCTTCACTATGGAACTTGTGGCTTGGTGACTGTCAGGAGTGAGCATTTGGTGACTGGGTAAAGTAGTAAAAGCCACATGTGGTTGGTTGACCTTGCTGGAAGTGAGCACTTCGCTAAAACTGAAGTAGGAGAGACGTCGAAGGAGGCAAAGTTCATCGAACAATCTGTATTCTCTGCACTGATTGATGCTATTGCTTCCCTTGCCTCCAAAAATGCCCACATTCCATATTGCTCTGTCTTATTCAGTATCTACATGCTTCACCATCTGCCTTGCTCAGTTACTTAAAAGAAGCATCCCCTCAGCTCAGTCTTACTCCTTTTTTTTCTCTCAAATGTAGGAATTCCAAGCTAACTCATCTGCTTCAAAGCTCACTGATTTATAAGGGTCGAGAAGTGCACTGATTTATAGCTAAATGGTTATATCTCCTTCTATTGAACTTAGCTTATGAACTAAAATCTCCAAACACAAAAACGAAGAGATAAGAGTGTTCAACATGAATTACGGGTGGAGATTGCAATTGCAAGACATGTCTGTTTGTGCAATAAGTCCGAGCCATACAGATTTGTCTATTTCGACAACAGAACTTATAATATAAAGATCTCTATGAATACGTTCATGGATATAGATGAAAAAATGAGTAGGGGATTTATAATACAAAATCTTTGTGAATGCATTCATGGATCTAGGCCGAAGTCTAATAGGCATCAAGGGTAGAAGCACATGGATAATAAGAACACAAAAATAGCTAATAATTGATTTATTGGTATAAGCTACAATGTTACATAACACATTGATCTTTAATCTATTTGCAGCTTCTTCATTTGCATATGAGATTTGGTTTTCTTCTACCAGAACAAACACTATTAAGTGGAAACCTATGTAAATAGGAGTATTAAACAAATGTTTTGATTGCACTTGAGACGTGCATTGCACGTACAAGCTTACTAGTCTTGTGTAGTTATCCATGGAGCACATGAAGGGTGCACTGATGGAGTTGCTCGATCGGATTTGCCATTGCCGCAGGTCATTGGCTCGAGAGTCGGGGGACTCGTTTTTCGTGTTATTTTTTTAAAAAAATGAAATGCCACTTCTCGAACATCGACAGGGGCTTCTTTGCAAGAAATGAATAATATCGAGAGGGTTTTTGCAAAAAACTGGCCATACGCCCCCTCTCTGTCATCCAGTCACTGACAGCGGGGCCCACGCCATGCTGGCACGCCTAGTCAGCGGCTCAGGCGTACACAAACATGATTTGCATCGCATTTGCATGTCCGAGCCAACTTACTACACCAGTTCAATGTATGCCACTAGTTCTAGCACCAAAGTGACCGTTTGTGCCAAATTCTAGCACCACCGGTGTAATTTACTTGTAGAAGAATCAAGGGGGGAAATCTAATAAGCAGATGTACGCACGCCTGTCCTGCCGTGCGGCGGTTCGCACGCGCGTCAGATAGATGGGCGAGATTTTTTTTGAAAGACGGGTGCGATTCAATAAGAGTTTTTTTAGAAAGTATGCTTAGCCAGATTGTGAGCCTCGGTATTATTTTTTTTAGAAAATGAGCTTCGGTATTTGAGATTTTGTTTGAGTGGTAAACCAAACTTTATTGACTAATGTTTCGGTTTACAGGAATAACAAAGGGATCATGGGGTAAATCCAGCCACAAATGGCGCCCTGCAACTAAAGAAGTACATAACTTAACTAGGTTACGGGCGTCAACGTTCCCCTGACAACCTTCAAAAATAAATTCACATCTTGCAAACTCTCTAAACTGGGCTTTGATCTCCTTTATGATAGCACTATATCTCCTTTCTGTCCCAGTCTTAATCTCTTCCACCACTGTCTTGCAATCACATGCAATAACTACTTGATCCATAGATAGATCCAGTGCTAGGGCAAGAGCTTCACGGCATGCCAACGCTTCCAACATGGGTGGATCATTTATATCATTGAAGACCATTGCCAAAGAGCCTAAGAAAAGACCTGTGTGATCCCTGCAAACGGTTGCGGCTGCCCCTCTTATGCCCTTTCTTGAAATTCCACCATCAACTTGGATTTTAACCATTCCAGGTTCGGGTGCAGTCCACCCTTGCATGCCATTAGGACGCCCAACTGAAGCTGGACCATATGCTATTTTCCCAACCGGAGTCTGAATATTTGCAAGTTTGCCAATGAAGCTTTTGATGAAAGAATGTGTTGCGTGCGGGCTCTGCAAATTTCCCTCGTGGATTGCCTGGCGTCGAGCCCACCATATCGGCCACATAGTCACAACCATCATTACCGGACTATCTTGTGGTAGATGTTCTATAGCTGAAAATAGCCACACCTTGGCACTCGGCTCCATCGATGCTTGTATATAATCCATTATATATGCATCAACTAGAGCCCACACACATCGAGCTACTGAGCATTCAAAACGGGAGTGGCACCACGAATCCCTCATTCCGCATAGCTGACATTTATCATCATCTGACATATTCCTCTTGTGCCTTACTTCCTCCGTCGGGGTCGTGTGCTTCGACAGTCTCCACATAAATTGGCGTATTTTCCCTGGCACTTGGACAGACCATAGAGTTGTCCATGCTTTCACTTTAGATTCAAAATCAGATGAGCCTGCTCTTCCTTCTAACCATTCTCCCATCCGCTGTTTTGTGTCAGCCAACATGCAGTATGCAGATCTTACTGAGAATAAGCCATTCCTCACAAAATTACAAGCCCAATGGTCCTCCATTTGCCTAGTACAGATCGGGATGGTTAAAACTGTTGTTGTATCTGCCGCAACAAAAGTCGCATCAAGGGCTCCTCTATTCCATTCCGCATTATGTGTATCAATCAGCTCATTCACCATAATTGGAGGGTTAGCCGATAGGCAAGCTAGCGGCCTCATTGTGGCATTTCTTGGTATCCAGTTATCCCACTATATTCTTGTTGTTGAGTCGTCTCAAATTCTCCTAATCAGCCCTGTTTGAGGACATCTCTTCCCTCCAAAATAGCATGTCACACTTGTGATGGCCGGTTGCCAAGCTCAGCTTCCAGAATTGTTCTTTGAGGGTAGTAGACGGCCTTCAAACGTCTCACACACAAGGATTCCGGCTGCTGAAGTAGTCGCGAGGATTGCCTTGCCAGGAGAGCTAAATTGAAAAAGCTCGAAGTCTCGAAAGCCTAGCCCGCCCATGAATTGGGTTGAGTCATAGATTTCCAAGAATCCCAAGCTGGCTTATGTTTACCTTCCTTGTTTCCCCACCAAAATTGTCTTATTAGCTTGTTTAGGTGCTCGTAAAGACCCCTTGGTAACTGAAAACATGACTTGAAAACATTGGAACTGCCTGCGCCACTGACTTCACCAAGGCTTCCTTCCCTATTGAAGACAAACATTTTTCCATTCATCCCCTCACTTTACTCCACAACCTGTCCTTCAAATACTTAAATGCACCATTTTTAGAAGTACCTACATCCGATGGCATGCCTAGGTACTTTTCGTTCAGGGATTCATTTGGCACATTTAGTATACCTTTAATCTCATCGTTTGTAGTGGTTGGACATCCCTTACTAAAAAAGATAGAGGACTTAGATGGATTAATTTTCTAACATGAAGCCTGGCAATATTTCTCCAACAGGTTTGACACCTCAGTCGCCCCTCCTCCGGCTGCTTTAAAGAACAGCAGGCTATCATCTGTGAATAACAAATAGTTAACAGGTGGAGCTGAGGGCGCCACTTGTATCCCACAAAGTTGAGATGACTGACTTAAATTTCTCAATAGGCCTGAAAGTCCCTCCGCTGCCAATAAGAACAGGTAAGGGGAGATAGGATCTCCCTGACGGATTCCTCTACTAGGTTTGAACTCCTCCAACTCTTTCCATTGAATAAAACTGAGTATGAGACTGAGGTGACCAAATTCATAACAATATCAACCCATCTTTGAGAAAACCCTAGTTTTAACATTACTGCTCTCAGGTACGCCCATTCCAATCTACCATATGCCTTCATCATGTCCAATGTGAGAGCACAATGTCGGTGTTTGACTGCCTTGTCATGCTTCATAAAATGCAGACATTCATATGCTATAATAATGTTATCAGTGATCATCCAACCGGGTACAAAACCGGACTGTTCTGCTGAAATAATCTCGGGAGTACATTCTTCAGTCGGTTAGCGATAACTTTGGAAGCTATTTTATAGAGCACATTACACAAACTGGTCGAACGAAACTGTGATAGCAGAGACGGGTTTTTTTATCTTCGGAATTAATGCAAGATACATTTGGTTGATACCTTCCGCACTCTCCTTCCCCTCCACAATCTTGAGGATGCTTTAGTGACCTCTTCTCCATACACCCCGCCAATTTTTTCTGGAAGAAGTGTGTCGGGAAGCCGTCGAGGCCCAGGGCCTTTGTAGGAAACATTTGGTAAAGTGTTGTTTTCACCTCTTCGCCCGTATAATCCGCATCAAGTTGTGCCCACATGTCATTTGTGATCTTCACAGGAACCGAATCAATAACTTCATGCATGTTGGCACATATCCCTTCGAAGTATAGAGACTTCTGTAAAAATCTGTAGTCATCGACTCTAGCTCATCGACGTTCTTCGTTAACTGCCCGTCCGGCCTAGCCAAGGCCTTGATCCGGTTCTTCCTCCTTCTCATTGATGCTCTTTGCTAAAATCATTTCGTGTTCCTGTCACCGTATGTGAGCCAGTCCACTCAAGACCTCTGTCTAGAAAGGATCTCTTCCATGTGGTATAATTCTACCAGCCTGTCCACTACTTTGATTTCAAGGTGGCTCGGTCATGTACATCCTGAGACACTTTCTAACACCTCAAGCGGTTTTGGTCAGTTGCTTGATCTCCCTCTTGACACTGCCGAATATGTGCTGGTCCCAGCTAAATAAGTGTTTGTTGAGATCCCTCAATTTGTCCCTGACCTCTTCAGCCGTAGATCCTTTTGGTTTTCCGTTCCAGTTTGTTTCAATAAAGGATTGCAGATCTGGGTGCCTTTCCCACATTACCTCGTACTTCAAGCTCTTCGGCCTCCTGCTAGCATCCTCCTCATTGGTTAGTTTCAGTAAAATAGGCCCATGGTCTGAACATGCTGCCGTCTTGTTACTTACTACAACAAAAGGGAAAACCAAACTCCATGCAGCGTTTGCAACTGCACGGTTGAGGCGGACTCTAGTACAAGTTCCACACGCCACTTTTTTCTCGAAAGTCCACCACCTGCCTTTGTGTCCTATATCAACTAGACCACATATATCAAGGGCATACCGAAATCCCTCCGTTTCCCTTGAACTCTAGGGTTTACTCCTTCATGTACAGTTTGAAGAAGAACTTCATTAAAATCTCCCAAGGCTACCCATGGCAGCGTGAAGTCTCTAGAGATAGAACACAAGGTGTCCCATGTTTTGTACCTTTCCGCAACCTGTGCTTTTCCGTATACGCGGAAGGTCCAAGAGCTGAAATATTAGTATCAACATGATATTTCGAGTAGCCCGTAACTTCTAACTTTATTAAATCATTCCAATAAATATCAAGGCCTCCAGAGGCCTCCACTCCTTCTTGAGCTACTAACAACAAATGATCTATCATAACCAAAAGTCTGAGTTAAGATCTTGACGCGTGCACTGGACAATTGTGTTTCTACTAAGCATAGCACGACAGGGGCAAATTTCATCGTTATTTCACGGACTTCTCGAACTGTCGCAGGATTGCCCAAACAATGACAGTTCCAACACAAGGCATTCATTGGGTTCGGCGGTCCTCCTCAAGAGAGGCCGCCTCAGTCATTAATTCATCATTTTGGACATCCCCATTAGCTCCCCGTTTCCTTCTCTTCACTACCGGCACCTTGCCCGATGTATCCTGCCCTCCATCTTGGCTGGTTGAGGCCGAACCCCCCTCCAGCAATAGGATTGTATCAGCCACCTTGCCTGCAAGATTTGGGACTGGTTGTCCCCTCACATTCAGCGTCTCATCGGGGGAAACGAGCCTTTTGCGAATGCTCTTTTCCCCCATTCCACTCTGTCCAAACTGAGCATGGTCCATATCCTTTGCTGCCTCTCCTTTACCTCTGATATGTCTGCCCCCTATCGGGTTTCCTCTTCCCTTCCTTCCTCCTCTTTCTCCTCTCCCACCTGTTCTTCCCCTTGCACCCCCTCTACCTCTCCCATCGCGCCCTTCTGATGGAGCTCCCGGTATATGTTCCGGGGTCCAGAGCAACCAATCACCCCATTCATAGCATCTGGGATCATGAACCCCATCGCCACATTCCTCCATAATATGCCCCATCAAGCCACATAAATAGCAGAAGTCGAGAAGTTTTTCGTAATACACTGAGTACATCTTGCTCTCTCTTAAAATTATTGGGACAAACCGGACCAAAGGCTCATTAACATCCAAGAACACCCTAGTCCAAAGGGTACTGCTAGGGTTTATAACCCCCTCAGTAACGACAACTGTGATCGGCGGCCCTCTGACCTTAGCTGCAACTTTTTCAGCTAGCTCCTTTTTGGCAGTCAAACCCGATGGGTGTCCCTTGATTCCAGCCCATAGCGGGATCTTGTTGAGCTTGTACTAAGCTACATCTGAGAATCCATTATACTCTTGAATAACTATCGGCGCTCCTGAAACAGCCAGGGCCCTCCATCCATTATCCTCTTCCAATCACCAAGGCAATGGCACTGAATTAGGAACGAATTTGGCCCTTTGATGTTGAAGGTTACACCCTTCGCGACAGCCCATGCGGTACGCATCTGGTTCACCGATGCCGAGTGCCCAAACGGACGTGTAGTATGAACCCTGAATATGCCTAGCCAACACACCTCTTTGATCAGATCATCAACTTCGCTAGAGAAATCAATATCTTCTGTCTCTTCTCCATGCAGATTCATCCCAGCAAATTGATCTTCAATATCTGCTTCTGGCCCATAGTATCCCCCTTCTTCTCCTTCCTCTTGAGGGTCCCGCTCCACCTCATCTGGATCTCGTCCCTCTTCCTCTGCTGCCCCGGACAGATCTGGTCCATCCTTGACAACTTGGTTCGTGGATCGATTCCCCTCCAATCTTCCCTTCTCCTCAAGAGCAGCTTGATCTTGCGGTAGATCCGCCATGCAAAACCGCCAGAAAAACTTCTAGCAGGAAAAGGTAGACTCCCTGCGGCCGGAACTCCAGCCGACAGGTAGGTTTTACGTGGACTTCGGGGGAAGGTGTGGAACCCTAGCGCCGTCAAGCCCTAGGGGATAAGCCCTGGAAAAAAACTGCCTCGGTATTCAAGATTGATGTTTTTTTTTTTTGCGTAACTCAAGATTGATGCTTGTGTGTGCTTAGTTACAAAGCCCACTACTATGACCAAGCACAAAAGCCCATTTAGATAGCTGGGGCCGAATCGAGCGTAAGCCCGTGATACGTTGCTACAGCATGTCAGTGAAACCCATCCGGGGTCCGTTCGCATCGTTCTCCCGAACCCCAGCGCCCAACGCCGCCAATCCTCCGCCGCTGCGTAGCCGGAGAGATGTCGAGGCTCGCGGCCGCCGCCCTCCGCGGCGCCCTCACCGCCTCTGGGGCTCGCTCGTGCTCGATCTCGGTGGCATTTCCCCTTGCATCCTCTCGTCTCTTCTCAACCGACGCATCCGGCGCCGTAGCGGGATCACAGGACGACTCATCGTCCGCCGAAGGTAGCTCCCGCATCCTTGTGCTGTGATTCTCGTGAACTTGTGGGTATTCTCCCGTATGCTAGTCTGTTCGTTTTTCTCCGGCGAGGTCTAGCCGTTTAGGGTTTAATATTCTGTTCCGCTTTAGAAAGAGTGGCGGAATGTAGGATGATGTACCATGTAGTTCATTGATGTCTGGTGGAACTCTGTTCTGACGGAGTTCATATTTTTGTAACCTGTTGCGAGCATCTGAATTTAGGGTGTCAAACGTTTGGAATGCGAATCATAAATCCTAAAATACGAGATAGTGCTGTAATCTTACTGAGAACATTAGTTGGTTATTCGTGGCGTGTGAAAATCAGTAGTTGTTTTGGATTGAGAGGGATTAGGCCCAGTCCTCCCTTTGATTGTGATTGGAAAGGAGGTATTGGGTTGGATTACAATGCATACAGACAAGTTTGCAACGATGGCCATTTTATCACCTTCCGTTATGGTCATGATACCGAATCAATTCAAGGTTCTTATTTGTAGCTTTATGCCTTTTACGATTCCTGTATGTGACTTTCGAGGCATTATTTTTTGGATCTTTTTTGTTTCTGCTGAAGAGAAGGTTGTTTTCACATTCTGAACTGATGTAAATATCAACTGAAAAGGTCATTTGCCTTTCTCATGTACATTATTAGAACTGAGTGGTCCTTCCCATGGGATCTTGAGGATGATTTACTGTTTATCTGTTGTTAGATTGAGTGTTCTTCATTTGGGGGCTACTCCACTATCCTATTGATAGCCGGAGCTAGTTGTACACTATGTGATTTGTACTGTCTTTTTGGCAGTAGTTATGCTGTTTTGCACTATGTGGAATCTTTAGAGTAATTTTTTTTCCATGGTGTAATATCTTTGCAAACTTTGTGATTCTTATATTTGAAAACCATCATGTTGTACATTTCAGTAACACTTCTACTGCAACAGGCCATACCTATGGAAGGTTCTACACTAGTATTTCTGGTGTTGGCCGTCTTGGCAAGAACATGCTGAAGACTGACATTATCCATTACCTTGACCAATGTGAACTGTCACTGGATGATGTGAAGATTGATTACAACAAGGGGTTTTATCCCATGGGCGCGTACGGTTTATTTTCTGCTCCCTAATTCATCTATATGTCTTGTTTTTACTTGAGCTTTTGGCTGCATATGCATGAGCGGTTTGTTCTAATGTGTATTACTGAAGTCAGTAATGCTCAGGAGTCTACAATTGAGTCTAGTAGCTCCTTTCAAAAGAAATAGCCTTTTAGGATAGCATTTGAAATGTGAACCTTGTTTTGTGGTTAAGGCATGAATATTATCATAAGAATTTAGAAGCCTTGTCTATACTTAGTAGACTAGTTTCCAAGTCCTTATCTTTTGTTGGCCCGCGATTCTGTCTGCATGGTTTAATCATGATCTTTTCATGCAGTATGCTAGAGCAATTGTTTATTTATGTTCTGTTTGCTAGCATGGCGTTCACATTTCACTTTTCCGTGTTGCTTGAAATGCAGGAAACATAGTTTCTTCTTATTAATGTCCCTGCGTAACACTAACCAAGCCTGTCTTAACACACATAACTCATTTCCTCGTATATAAATATCCGTCTTTATTAAATGCATGGCATGTCATGTTTAATTGCTCTGTCATTTTAAAGTTGTTATGGGTTTGCAGCTAAATATAGTGTTCTCTTACTGATTTATTAATGTGGTTTCGATCAGATTATTGAAGTTTCCTTCGGTGGAATCATTTGAGACAGCAGTCAGGCAAACAATTCAGGGCCGCATGTACAGGCTTGAGAGGGTAAGGCGACACTCTTTATCGTTATCTCATTTGGTATTAGTAATTTCCAGTAGACTGATATGTATTTTATTTGGATACAACAGGTGAGTCCTGAGGAGTGGGAACACAAGATATCTTTGAATGGAAAAGCTGTAAGTGATAGATTTGCTTTTAAAGTTTGGTATGTGTTACAACTGTTGACCATGCAAATCCCAAGAAATGCAATAGGGAGAAGAAAGCCCACCTTTTTTTCTTTCAATTTCCAGTTTAATTGATGCTAATGTTGATGAGATCCATAATGCAGCTATTGATATTTTCTAGTTGATTTACTTTGTTTTTGCTGTTTGGGTCTATCCAGGTACTGTTGCAAGGAGTCCCTCGAAACGCTCAAGTTGATGACATAGAACGTTTCTTGTGCGGCACTAACTATGAACCTCCTCCATTTGAAAACTTTATCAGGTAATACTTTTGGGCAGTGGTCCTTGTTAGCCAGGATGTGATTTAAGTCCATTCATCCTTGTCTGATTCCACCAATGGCTTGTGCAGAGCTGGGGTCCCCGAGCCTGTAAGAATGGTGCTGGTAAAGTTCGGCTCGAGGACTGATGCAACCAATGCCTTCCTTGCTAAAAACAAGGGTTTCTGTCTGAACAATCCTGTTACCATGCGGGTTATTCAGTAATTTGTCAGATCTTATCATGTGATCACCTCCTTCCCATCAAACCTAGGATCTGAAGCCTATCGGCACATGTGATAGAGATGTGTACACTCCATTCAACCTGATTTATCATGGGTTTTCTCTGCCACTTTATTGTACCATTTTCGTTGTCAACCTGGAACTCGTGCTTGTGCTTAGGTTGCAGGTTTTCCTGTGACACATTAGTAGCTAAACGAGTTAATCTAATAAATATTAATACACACCACTTTCTTGCTGGCACCATTGTTGTATTATTAATTGTGTTGCTTAAGTTGCTTTAGAAAACCAAAAGTTGCAGCCATTGCAGCTGGTTTTCTGGTGCGTTTGAACTGCGTGTTGCTTAAAAATACACGCATTGTTGGGCTGTGCAAATTTTGAGGTTGTTTCATCTTCCATTTGGTTCTGGATACTGATATCCTGGGCATTAACGTGCGTATGCTGTGCTGAGAAGATATGTGGAGAATGCATGCAAAGAAATATGTTTTTCATTGGCTCTCAGTGTTCCAACGAACGTTATGAAACGGAAACAACGGGTAATAGTAGGAGCGACTGCGACTGGCAAGAACAACTTGGCGCCCAAGGCAAGGCAATTTGCTGTTTATTCGACGTAACTTATTCACAAGCTAGTCCTTGTATGAATAGTAGTACGCGTGATGGTGCGTATTAATTTTATTTACTGCGCCACAGTACATAACAATTGATTGCGCTCGCAGCATACATTGGCAATGCTTCATCAGTCATCGGATCGGCCGATCCAAATCCAGGAGAAAACCCTTATATCTGCACGTAAAATCATCAGCAATCCATCAGTAACACAGCAGACGTTTAGTCCTATAAGTAATTTACACAATGACTTCCTTAACGAGATCGGAGTGAAATCCCTTTATAATCATAAAAAAGAACATGCTACAAAATTTAGTCCTATGATATGACTAAAACACTGGTGGATGAGCAGGTTAAACCTCCTCTCACACCACTAGCATAGTGTACTTTAATTGGTTAAGGCAAGACTTTGATAAATGTTTTATGCGATACAAAATCATAATTAGTATCACCTCTGTGTTCTTAATGGGAGTAGTATTTTCAAATAAGAGTCCAATGATCTCTATTTTGTGTGGCACGCTAAAACTACATACTAGTAAAAGTATTTCTACCATTCTTAACCAATCAAAATCCTTAGCTTGTATGTCTGGACGGAGCTGGTAATTCAGGCGTGAGATCATCATCTTTATAGCATTGATACATAGTTAATCGTTGCTAGAACGCCTTACCCCGAGCAGCTTCTTTGTGAGAGCAAGCAGTTCTTGAGGGTCGTGCTTGGTCTGCACATACGCTGCAATGCCATTCATTTCCTACACATGTTTCCCGTTCTCATGAGCAAGTTACTATACATAGACACTGAAAGATGCGGAAATTGCATTTGGAGCTTGGGCTCCATGGAGCTCTTAACTCAAAAAACATTTTTTTAAGTTTAAAAAGTTTCAGGAAAAAATACACATGTACACTGAGATGTACTCTACATGTTTGTACATATTCATGATGAAATGTGTTAAATATTTGAGCTACACAAAAAATTTCAAAATCATGGATTTTTAGCACATGTACTATTCACTATAAAAATCCATGAGTTTTTTGAAGCTCACATCTTAACGTATTTCATCATGAAAATTTAAAAGCATGTAGAATATATCCCTATGTAAATGTGTATTTTTTTCAGTTTTTATAATTTTAAAGTTGAATATTGAAATATCAGGCTTCATGGAGCCCAAGCTCCAAAAGCTACACTGCTGAAAGATGTCGTGTTCTTGCTACCTTGATGAATTTCTGCATGTTAGGCCTTCCTGCGGCGGTATCGTAATTCTTTATGTTGGCGAAGAATACTTGGAATCCATCAACAAATGGTGCATATGCGATGTCCACCCGTTTCCAGTTCCAAACTATGTTAGTTGTTCAAATTGCCAAGTTCTAGCTGATATAAGAGCATCTCCAACAGGCGCCGAACGCGCCGTGCGCAAAAAACTGGTTTGCCGCGCGCCCATCGCCTGATTTGGCGCGGCGCGCAGCGCTGGCCCCAGCAGCTGCGCTAAAATGCAGCGCGCGCGCGCCGCTCGAGAAGCGCGCAAAAAATGCAGCGGGCACACAATATTTTTTTTATTTTTAGATAAATCGAAAGCATAGATAAATAAAAACTAGATAGATTGCATAAATGAAAAACGATACAAAGGTACTTTACATCGGTGCAACTAGATAGATAGTTCGAAAGCATAGATAAACTACGACGCAACTAGATAGAAAACTACTCCAAGTCGCTATCCTCATCACCATCATCATACTCGTCGGTGTCGTCTGAGGTATCGAGCCATATGTCCAACCAACGATCATCGTTTTCCGTGAAGAACGACCTCCCACCTGCTGCAACGATATCCGACCGCGCATTCGCCAATGCCTTCCGTCGACGCCTCTCCACCCGCGAATTGTGGCGCCTTCGCGTGTCCTCCTCGCGGCGCCTTGCCCAGTAGGATTGCTCGTGGGCGATGTCCTCCGGGTGGCGCCGGCGCCACTCCCCCATGACCAGCTCGTCCTCCTGGGCGAGGAGGAGGCGGCACTGCCGCTCAGCGTGCTCAGCACGGTCTTCTGCCGTGTTAAGACGAGCCGGCGGGGCGACGTCCAGTGCCTGCTGGAGCGTGTAGACGTCCTGGAAATTCATCTGCCTGCGCGGCCTGCCTAGGCGCCACGCCGTCGCGTCATACGCGCGGGCGGCCTCGTGCGCCGTCTCGTAGGTGCCGAGGCCGAGCCGGAGTTCACCGGAGCGTATCTCGGAGTAGTAGCCACAGTTGGGACGCAGGCGGACGCCGCGGAAGCCCGACGCTCCTCGACGGCGCGGCGGCATGGTGGCGCGTCGGATGGCGGGGCGCTGGAGCGGTGGAGGCGCGCGTGGCAGAGGAGGAGGAACAGGCGCGTGGCAGAGGAAGTGGAGAAGGCGCGTGGCGAGCGCCGCATTTTATAGGCGCACCGGAAGCGGTGCGCCAAAAATGGCGCGCGAGCGGTCGCCTTTTCGCGCGCACGCGCAAACGGTTCCCGCGCACGAGTTTCCAGCCACCGCTGGAACGCGGCAAAACGTTCCGCGCGCTAAAAGCTGGATTTACCGCGCGCGCATGTCTTTTCGCGCGCCTGTTGGAGATGCTCTAAGGGACGGAGTGCAAAATTACCAGACTGAACTGGCCGAGAAAGAAAGGCCCATCATCAAATTTTGAAAGGGAGACTTCTATTTTGTCCAGAGCAGCTTCTATTGACCAGCAATGAATCACAGGTTAGTAATCAGCATGAACATATATTTATAGTTGAATTTCAACAAGTCTTCTTAGCTCTTGCCAGCATCAGCAGTCACTGCCCCTTTGGTAGTCAATGCCGACATCATCGCTTGATTGAAGGTGTCTGAATAAGCCAGCAGTTCTTCTGCAAGCCCTTGCTTTTCAGGATCCTAAGGCCATCAATATTTTTTAAGAGAAGAATCATGAGGTCACCAATGACCAATGGGGAGTGCATGCTATTGCAGCCTTTAAAGACAAAATGAACTCACATCAGGACTCAGTTTGGGGCCTTCGAAATTGCTGTCTATGTACTTGATCAAATCCAAGCTCTCTCCTATCATTTTGTTGTTGTGCTCTAGGCAGGGTACCTTGTCGGAGGAAAAAGAAACATCTTAACACTCGATAAGAAAAAGAACTTTACCTGACAATCTAAATAGGAGACGCTATGTATTTTAGTCTAGCCAGTAGCCACACCTGATAGTGAGTGGAAGTGTATCGGTATTCCCATTCCCCATCATAAGCTAACAAATAGTGAGTGGAAGTGTATCGAGGATCGGTTTAAGAAGAAACTGAGTTGCTGGAAAGGAAAACTCATGTCTTATGGAGGCCGGTTGATTCTTATTAACTCGGTGCTCACGAGTTTACCTATGTTCCTCTTATCCTTCTTTGAGGTCCCAGTTGGGGTTAGGAGACGGCTGGACTTCTATCGATCTCGATTCTTTTGGCAGAGTGATGAGCTTAAGAGGAAGTACAGACTGGCCAAATGGGATATTATCTGTCGACCAAAGGACCAGGGGGGCCTTGGTATTAAAAATTTTGAAGTCAAGAACAGATGCCTGCTCAGTAAGTGGCTGTTTAAGTTGTCTTCTGAGACGGAGGCAACGTGGGCGCAGATTTTACGTAGTAAATATCTGCAGTCCAAGACCCTGTCCCAGGTCACTCTAAGACCAACGGATTCGCCGTTCTGGAAGGGACTCATGAGAATCAAAGCTGCTTTCTTTAACAGAACGAGGTGTATTGTCGGTAATTGTAATAATACGCGATTCTGGGAGGATACGTGGCTTGGCGACACGCCATTGGCGACCCAGTATCCGTCCCTATATCGTATTGTTCAGCGTCGTGAGGTTCTTGTTGCCACAGTTATGCAGTCCATTTCACTCAACATTCAGTTCAGGAGGGTGCTTGTGGGTGATCGATGGGAAGCATGGCTTCACTTGGTCCGTAGACTGATGGAGGTTCAGTTAATTAACTCCTCAGCCCGATCAGTTATGTTGGAAGCTTACTAGATCTGGGGAGTTCACAGTTAAATCGATGTATATCGATATCATTAACTCTACTGTGATTCCTAGTTCCAAAGAGGTTTGAAAAGTTAAGGTCCCTTTGAAGATTAAAGTGTTTATGTGGTTTGTGCATAAACAAGTAATTTTAACAAAAGATAATTTAGTTAAGCGCAACTGGACAGGTTCTATTAGGTGTAGTTTCTGTGATCGGGACGAGACTATCAAGCATCTCTTTTTTGACTGTCCGTTGGCACGAGGGCTGTGGCGCTCCGTGCAAATTGCCTTTAACATTACTCCTCTGACTTCGGTCAACACGTTATTTGGGGCGTGGCTTGCTGGGATAGAGTCCGAAACAGCTAGACACATTCGTGTAGGAGTATGTGCGTTGTTATGGGCAGTTTGGAATTGCAGAAATGATTTGGCCTTTAACAGAACAACAACTATTCATTTTTTGCAGGTTTTATTCCGGACTACTGCACTGATCCGTATGTGGTCCTTACTCACTCCGACAGAGGCCAGGGAGCGTTTGGTTACTGGATCTGTCCGGTGGGAGGTGGTAGCGCGGGATATCTTCAACCGGTTTGGATGGCGGTCATGTAATAGGATAGACAATTAATTTATCTATCTTTTATTTTGCCTGCCGGTTGTGGCTTTTGGGCTCTTTGTTTTGGCATTGAAGCTCTGTGTGAGTTCGCCGTTGCTTATGTGCAAACGTTAAGACCTTATTGAACCTTATTTACTATTTAATAAATATGGTCGTATGCATCGTTCTGATGCAGAGGCCGGGGAGTCCCCTTTTCGAAAAAAAAGTAGCCACACCTGATTTTTGGGGTAAATCTTGCTGAGCCACACTGGCCTATCATCCAAATCGATGGGGACGAGCAAGATCTTGTGCTGCAAACCCTGGTACCGGAAACAAATCGAATTACAAAAATCACAACACGGAGTGAACCTAACCAAAGAAGACAACAACTCATGTGGAGGGAAAAAGAGCATCGATCATGGGAAGATGAGCTCGGTTGGTACCTTGCAGTTCCTCGCGATCCACGCCCGCTGCGCATACGGGCAGACATACGTCATGTACAACCTGTAATCCCAGCTTCTCACACATGAGCACAGAGATATGCCAAAATGAACATGAACATGTAGATATCGGTGCCCGCAGAAAAGATCATGTAGATATCGAGTGAGCTTAGGGTGCTACATATTTGAGGAAAGGAAGTTTCGGAGAAGAAAGCAAAGTAAGCAGACAACCTGGTTGAGCCATCGTAGAGAGGTGGCTGAGCAGCAGCGGATGTCAAGGTAGGCGGGAGAGCTTCCCCTGCAAACCTACAGATTTTTTTTTGAAACGGAGGCAAAAGATTTGCCTCATCGATTAATTAAGTAGAAGAGAATTGCTCAGTTAATTAACGGAAAACCGAGCGAAAACCGATACAAACTAACCACATGCGGATTACTCACAGAGCATACAACTCCAGAAGCGCACGATCAGCCCTACAAACAAACCCAACATGGAACGATCATCAACCTCCAAACTACTACATCGCAAACAAACCCCTAACAAGAGCACCTCCGCCGAAGTCCACAAAAAAACCTACAGATTTTTCATAGAGCAATCAGCGAGCGATCATAGAGTAGAAAATCCAACTAGTGATCACGCGCGGTAGCAGAGTAATTTTAGGGAAGGAGCTGTGCAGTACGTACTTGTTTGCTGGAGACGCTGCCATTGCGACCAGCAGCTAGTGATCAAGGAGCTCGGGACGCACAAAATGTACTAGTATACATTTTTGTAAGCGTATATAAAGCACTTCCGCTATGCGAACTGGTAAACGGAAGTAGGGCTGAAGGTGGGGCTGATGGAGAAGTACGAAGAAAACTTTGAGCGAGCACAGACGTCAGCTGTGACGGCCGAGCCAGCGTGAAAGAAGAAGAAGAAGAAGAAGAAGAAGAAGAAGAAAAAGCGAGCGGTAATGGCTGAAGCCATGTCACGGCGGTTCGTGCCACAATATAGGCCGCACATACGCCGGAGACGATTAGTCTTTTTTTTTTCCGGGTAAGGAGACGATTAGTCTTTAGGCGGCATCGTACTGTTGTAGTCGATGGTTGAAAACATGCCGAGGACACTGACTTCAACTCGTTTGGACAGTGACTTTGGTCGGTAGCTCTTTGAACGTAGTGTACACCAAGCAAGCCAATTAGGAACCTCGTACGGGGAGGAAACTACGAGGCACCGACATAGAGCGATTAAAGATAGGTTGTGGCATTGCCATTATCAGATATGAACTGATTAAGTACGCATTCCCACCACGCCTGAGCGAACGCATGAATCTGTATGTAGTCGATGCTGCTAGCAACCCCTTAATATGTATGATCAGTACACGTGTGGACAACTAAAGTTGATAGAAGAAGAAAGGAGCACCAGTTCATTAAAAACAACTTCACGAGCATTCAACACAACCCAGAAGGCCAGAATAATCCTTCTTCAGGTGACAATATAAGTTTACAATAAGATCCGGTTTGTCTGTCTGTCTGTTTATTCTAAAAGCATGGCCTATATGCATGGCGCGCATTTTTTATTCAAAATATGTTGCAACACCCCCGAGTCTAAATCTGCTATTCTGCAGCATTCCCTGGCATGCATATTTGGTTATCCTTGGTCACATCTTCAAGCAATCTGAAAAGTTAAAATAGCGTGTAAGCTTGGGATTGGAAAATAACACGAACCGACACCAAGATATAAGGAAATGTCGTACGCCAAACTTCTCCTTCATTTGATCAAGCAGAAACTGCGGGTCCAGTTTTGTCTGTGTATATGCGTCGACCTTGTTCACTTCCTGTAACATACCGAATTGGAGAACTGACATGAGATTGAGTTTCATCAGAGTGTACTAGGGGTATGTTACACTAACAGACAATGTGAATAATCTCATCTAGCGTCATCCTGAATTACTTACCTCAATGAATTTGTGCAGGTTGGGCCTGCCCTTGGCGAGATCATCCTTCTTGATACCAGAATAGAATATTTGAAACCTTTCAATGAATGGCACATATGCAACGTCCACCTAAAAAACACAATTCTTTTCATAATTCTACCAAATTTGGGCACGGCTAAGGGAACAGGAAAGGATTCCAGGTGGAGTCACATACCAAACTGAACTGGCCAAGGAAGAATGGGCCGTCGCTGAACTTTCCCAAGGCAGCTTCTATTTTATCCACAGCAGCAGCTAATGGAAGGCATGACATGAGAATATTACATTATGAGTATATAAACTGGTCAGAATATTTTCATATAGAATTTCTCAAACAAATGTTACAGAGATTGGTATGCTCTTTTTACCGGCTTCATCTGACACATCTCCCTTGGAGCGTAAGCATGAGAAAAATGCACTATTAAACCCATCGCTGAACGCAAGCAGTTCCTCAGCAAACTGCTTTTTTGCAGAATCCTACCAATTTATATGAACACAAACTGTAATACCACTGACAAAATTTTGCACTGTTTTTACAAGCATTGCACATATGAAGACTGATTGGATATATCTGCCTTACATCAGGCAGCAATGCTGGGCCATCAAAATTGCTGTCAATGTATTTGACCAAATCCAAGCTCTCTCCTTTCACCTGGTTGTTATGCTCCAGGGCAGGCACCTGGTCAGATTATAAAGGAAGCGTGCATGAATAGAAACAATAAACTGCAGTAAAAGATTTTCCTTGTACATACAGGTGAGAAGTAAAAGAGATCAATCATACTACCTTGTTCTCCGGGTAAACTTTCTCCTTGTACCAAGCTGGCCTGTCTGCCAGATCTATGGCAACTACCTTGATCTCGTGTTGTAAACCCTGGACAAAATGATACAGAAAGAAGATTCAACTTAGCATAAGACCACTGAAGGCATAAAAAAAGAACTAGCAAGAGCTAAAAAAAAATACAAGATCGATGAGCTGAAAGTATGGGCTGCGTCTGTGAATCAAAGAACACTCGATACCACTGGCACTACCTTGCAGTTCCTGGTAATCCAAGCGCGCTGCGCGTACGGGCAGTGATATGCAAGATACAGCCTACACGAAGCAAATAAAACACGAATTTAGCCCTTGATCTGTGCAGAATTGAAAAGTTATAGTAAGATGCATCCGCAGTGCAATTTGGCCTCTTCTTGTGTGGTTAGATTTTTACCTGGTGGTGCCGTCGAAGAGCGGAGGGGGCTCGGAGGCGGAGGTCAGTGGAGGGGGGAGATCTTCCTTCGGGGAGCTGCGCATATGTGTTTATAAGTATATAAGTATTAAATTATAAGAAAGGCACAATCGAGTAATTTAGTCGAGATGCGGAACGGCCAGAGCGTCAGGCTACATCACTGCACCAAGATACTGTGCCCTGCTGCTTCGCTCACTCACATGATCGGTGGAACGGCGGTTGCCATGGCGACGGTTCGGGAGGAATGTCCCGCCGGTGCTGGGGGACGGGAAGGTGGGAATGGGAGATGGAGGAGGAGGAGGCAGGCGTCGGCAGTGGTGACGGGCAGCAAGGGGAAGCGAGTGCAATTATTCACGGCAGGGCAGGCATCAGCAGAAATGTGGACCCGACCGCTGGATGGATGGGCCTCGCCTATAGACGCGATCATGGCGCGTAGGATAGGAGCTCATCTCAACCTTCCGTTCCGTGCGGCACTCCTTCAACGTGTTTCACGGCGCGGATGGCATCTGCACGCCGTACCGTACACTGAGGTGAGGTCCCAGGGAACCGATGCAAGCTGCTGGTGACTGATTTTTCTTTTCGGGGAATTTCAGAGAGCTTTATTCAACAAAAGCATTCGCCGAACAGTCAACCAACAGGCTGCTGATCAGGAAGCTAGGGGTCATCTCGAGCCAGCTCTCAGTCACATTAAGCGTACTCGCATGCTTAGCACAAAGATGTGCAGGACCGTTTGCCGCTCTTATTACATGCTGAATTACAAAAAATGACAAATTAAGAGAGAGCTCTCTAATTTCTACTAAGATAGGTGCTACAATCGAGCGGTCATCGTAGCGATTGTTCCAGAGGTTAACTGCCTCTAGACAGTCCGTCTCAAGGATCACCTCCGTGAAGCCCCTCAGACGAGCAAAGATCACACCCTCTTTCATGGCTTGAACCTCAGCAATTAGTGGGTCCGATACACCCAAGTACGGCTTTACACCAAGCTCCCAAAAAGGCCGAATCTGATCTGGCAACCCCTCCAATACCCGCTATGTTGTCAGCTGAGTTGATCGAGGCATCTGTATTGATTTTGATGATGCTTCCGTCGGGCGGTTGCCAACCATAGCCTGGTAGTAAAGTGCAATGCTGCCTGGGAAGTTTGAGCAACACTAGATCTTCTCTGGTCTGTCTCACTGAACTAGCAGGATCGATCTTCACGTCATCATGTATCCATCTATTACGTGACATCCAGATGGACCACATAACAGTGATGATTATGGCGCGTTCTTTGTCCAAGAACCGTTGTTCACACAGTATATCTCTTGCCCAGGTATCTGGATGGAGTCGGGGTAGAGAGACGTCAAACAATAATCTAGCTTCCTCCCAGAACCGGTAGGCGTGAGAACAATGGATGAGGGCATGTTGGAGGTCCTCCTCCATTGCTAAGCAAATCTTGCATATGCTCACCTCCTTTATATGTCTCCGTTTAAGGGTGCATTCATCAGGGATTATTCCCCTAATGACTCGCCACCAAAATACCCTCACCTTGGGCACAACCTTGAGTTTTCAAAGGGAATTCCACATCTGTTCTTCTGTCGTTGATGGTCCCGTTACCTGCCCCTCCTCTAGAGCTACACGCTCTTTGTGACTCACGAGAGCACGGTAAGCCGATTTAACAGAGTAAATTCCTGAGGTCTCATGCGCCCAGGCAAGAAAATCCTCACCTCCACCTCGCCGAATTGGAATGTTTAGAATGGCTTCTGCATCAGGTGCAATGAAAGTGTCTCGCACAAGATCCCGGTCCCACGTCCATTTGCTATATCAATCAAGTTGCTGACCCTCTGAACATGTGTATTGGCCGGTTTGAACATTGGCGACATAGTTGCTGTAGATGGTATCCATTTATCCTCCCAAGCCGAGATGGATGTTCCATCACCAACTCTCTTCAACAATCCCACATTGAGTGCTTCACGTCCTGCAATGATCGCTCACCATGTGGTTGATGCAGACTTTGGAATAGTGGCATGCATGAACTCTGTATCATGAAAATATCTGCTCTTCAAAACTCTGGCACATAAGGAGTTAGGGTCTGTCATTAATCTCCACCCATGCTTCCCTAAAAGTGCCAGGTTGAACAGTCGTAGGTCCCGGAATCCCATTCCGCCCTTAGATTTTGGTGTAGCTAACTTGTCCCAAGCAATCCAATGCAGCGATTTCCTATCCAATGAACTCCCCCACCAGAATTTGGCCATACTTGAGGTTAAGTTTTTGCACACTTTCTTCGTCAGGAGGAAACAACTCATACTAAAAGTCGGGATAGCCCGAACAATTGACTTTAGAAGCGTTTCTCTGCCTGCACATGCAAACAATCTCTCCGACCATCCGCTCATGTGACCTCTGGCTCTTTCCCCAATGTGATCGAAGGTACCGCTGGTGATGCGTCCGACCGCTGTGGGAAGACCAAGGTAGCATTCTGAAAATGCTTCAACATGCACGTCCAGAAGTTGTTTCAAATGATGTCTGAGTGTCTCAGGTGTGTTAGGAGAAAAATAGATGGAGCTTTTACTTCTGTTCACACACTAACCTGAGGCCTCACCGTAAATCCGGAGGATATCATTCAATCTAATAGCACTGTCTGTATTCGCACTGATGAAGATGAGACTATCATCGGCGAAAAGAAGATGATTCACCCACGGGGCTATGAAGTTAGCGCGGATTCCTCGATCGACATTGCCATAGAACTTCAAGAGGGAGAAGAGGCCCTCGGCACATAATAAAAATAGGTATGGTGACACGGGATCGCCTTGCCGAAAGCCTCTGGAAGGGGTGAAAAACGGTAATAACTCTCCATTGACCCGAACAGAATAGGGAACTGAAGTAACACACTTCATAATTAATCTGACCAAGGCAGCACCGAATCCTAGCCTCAGCAACATAGCCTCCAGAAAATGCCATTCTACCCGATCATACGCTTTCATCATGTCCAACTTGATTGCGCATGAGAAATTCTTTCCTTTCTTCCTTCTTTTCATCGTGTGAACACTTTCAAAAGCAACCAATACGTTATCTGTGATCAAACGACCCGGAACAAAGGCACTTTGCTCCTCATTGATAATATCATCCATGCAAGGTCTCAAACGATTTGTGAGAGCCTTGACAGCAAGCTTATACAACACCTGGCATAATGCAATTGGACGATATTGTGTGATATTTTGTGGGTTACGCACCTTGGGGATTAGTGTTATCAATGTGTCGTTCAATCCTGCCGGTAGGTCACCACCATTCAGAAAATCAAGCACAGCCGGAATGACCTCATGTTGAAGTAGCTTCCAATGGCGCTGAAAAAATCCTGCTGTAAATCCATCGACACCCGGCGCTTTTGAGGGCGCCATTTGAAATAGTGCCTTATGGATCTCAGCTGCCTCGAACGGCCTCTCCAGTAGTTGGTTCATTTCCGGAGTGACCCGAACTGGTACATGCGATAACAGCTCATCCATGTTACTGTGTCCTTGGGAGGTATAGAGAGCTTGGTAGAAAGCCCTCACCTCTTCCTTGTCCTCATCACCATTCACACAGGTGGAGCCATCAGATCTCTGGAGATTACATATTCGATTGATGCGCTTCCGTTGCTTCGCCTGTGCTTGGAAATAGGCCGTGTTACGATCTCCTTCCTTCAACCAAGGGACGCGAGATCGTTGTTTCATCCATATTTCTTCCAATCGAAGTGCCTCTCTGAGCTTTGCCATAGTTCATTTCTCCTCCTCAGACGGGCCCCGACCGATGGACTGTTCCCGTAATCTAGACAGTCGTTTCCTCAATTGTCTGACTGTCCTTGAGAGGCACCCAAATTCACGTGCCCCCCATGGTGCAAGCTGACGCTGTAATGCACCTAGTGAGTCCAGTATGCCATTCAAACCTGGCGCCCGGGATTGATTTCTCCAGGTCTCCACTACCAGTTGCTCATAGTCGCTATGAGATTGCCAAACATTCTCATACCGAAAGGGTTTTGGTACATGAGAGTTGTTTCCGATCGCATAGTGGCGAAATTCTGCAACTACAAAACAGTGATCGGATTTCATCGCGCAAACATGCCGCACCCTCGTGTACTCATAGAATTGTCTGAATTCTTCATTGGCAAAAGCTCGATCAAAACGAGCTTTAACATTTGCATCTCCCGATGGTCGGTTATCCCAGGTGTAAGGGACACCGGTCCAACCCAAGTCCTGAAGAGCACAATCGTCTGTGACTTCCCTGAAGGCCCTCATCTGCCACTCCGGCCTTTCTGCACGGCTAATATGTTCATCAGCATACAAGGTTTCGTTGAAGTCACCCATACAAAGCCAGGCAGAATGTGGAATGTCATATAATGTTCGAAGAAAACACCAGCTATGTCTTCTGTCCTGTGCATTTGGTGCTCCATAAAATCCGGTGAATCGCCACTCCACCGAATTCGGGGTATCCTTCCGCACCACAACATCAATGTGGCCGGAACTATAGTTCTTTAGCTCAACTAAAACATCCTTAGACCAGAACAAGCCTATCCCTCCACTTAGGCCAACACTGTCCACCGCAAAGCTTCCAACAAACCCCAAGGTTTGTTTCAGACTCTCAACACGTTTCCCTCCAATCTTCGTCTCAGTGACAAAGAGGAGAACGGGCCCTTCCTGCTTCACAACACTAGAAGCTTGCGAACTGCCTCGGGGTTCCCAAGCCCCCGGCAGTTCCAGCTAATGATATTCATTGGGACGGGCAGGGCTAACCAGCAGCCGCTGCCAAATCTGAGTTGGGTGGTGTGGGTTTCTTTTTCTTCGAATCTCTCTTTGTGCCATCATCCTCCTCCTCTGTCCTCTTCTCCGCCAAGGTTGCATTAACCAACTCATCCGCATCTGAACCATGAGCCTGTTTCATTAGCAACGGTAGCTCAACCCGGTGATACACTTGTGCAGGTGGCCCTCCCTTTCTCTTAGGTGCAAAGTTGCGTTTCACTGGCGAGGTCACCTCCGTATCTTTTTCTGCCGAGCTAGAATTCCTTGTCTCTGCCTTGCTGGGCTTGGCCTGTTGTGACTTGGTGGAACTCTCGCTTGACGTCGTCCTCTTCTTCTCCTTCGATGGCCGCAGCCCTTTACCAAAAGGCAGATCGCCATGCTCATCTCTGTTGCCGGGGGTCGGACAGTAAAGATCAGAATGGCCCAAACGACCACACGAAAAACAAAAGTGGGGGATATTCTCATATTGGATGTCATACGGGTCAGTGCTCCCTCTCCTTGCCGATTCAATAAGAATCCATCTCCTTAATGGTTTGGCCACATCTAGTGTAACTCTGGCACGCAGGTAGCCACCACCATGATCAAAGTGGATAGAGGTAGCCCCTTTGTCAATCTGCTTGGCTATGGCTTTACTCCACTCCTCGCCCCGCAGGTTGAAGGGGAGATTTACTACACGTGCCCATACCTGCAGCTTGTCAAATTTGAGCTCTGACGGGCACATGTATTCTTCAAATTCAGACAAAATCACCGCGTGTTTATTGATATGCCAAGGCGATCCTTCCCACACGCGATCACGATCCCGCTGCGTAGCAAACTCCGCAACAAAAGTATTTTCCCCTACACTGTGGAAGTTCATCCCCTTAGGGTTTCCCCATGCAGGCCGCAGGGCACTAGAGATGGTGTGGATATGCAAAATATTGTGGTTTAGAACTTTCCCGGCCACCATCCACTTCTCCGGCGCCCCTTCAACGCGATCGTCCAGTACCAGCGGCGTCGCCTCTTCCTCCGATATGTCAAGTTTCCCGAGCTGCTCCTCGAGACGCGCCCTCGCAGACTTGGGGGACAGGGTCCCCGATCCCTCCCCGCCGCCATGGCCAGTGCCTGAAGCCATCTCCGCCCGGCGATCCTTGATGCGCCCCGCCGATTCGTCGGCGGCCGCCGCCAGTCTCCGCGAAACCCTAATCGCCTAATCGCCTAAGCGGGGCTCAAGGGGTTTTCCGGAAAAATCTAAAAACAAAGTAGGGATAATGTATGTATCTAGTGTAACTCCTACGTTTGCGCGTTTCGGCATCTCCTCGCGTGCCGTGTCACCTCCTTCTGTTGGTACAATATACTATTCCCCTGTTTCGAATTACTTGTCTCGAAAATGTATGTATCTAGAACTAAAATATGTCTAGATGCATCCATTTCTGCGACAAGTAATTCTGAACGGAGGGCGTACCATGCATGGCCTCGGCCGAGCTTTGTTCACGCGGTGTGTAACAGCAAAGTCGTGTTGTCCGAGTGGCTGATGACCACATCGTCCACAGCGGGTTACGTGCTACAGCAGGTTGTTCTGTTCTGACGCATACAGAGGGATGGGCGATGTGTCTACACTGAAACCGTAAGCTGCTAGCAGCACGTAGCAGTTTTTTTTTCATTTTTCATTTTTTTGAGCGGAAGCTGCAAGTTCAACAGTTTTTAAAAAGTTCAGAAGTTTGAAAAAAAATCATAAATTTTGAAAAAAAGTTCATCGATGTTGAAAAATGTTCATCAATTTGGAAAAATTTCATCGATCTGAAAATAGTTTGTCGGACTTGATAAAAAGTTCATCGATGTTGAAAAATGCCCATCAATTTGGGAAAAAGGTTCATCGATCTGAAAATCATTCATCGATTTTGAGAAAAAATTCATTCATTTGAACTTTTGAAAAAAAAGTTCATCGATTTAAAATAAAGTTGACGAATTTGGAGAAAAAAGTTCAGAATTTTGAAAATAATAATTCACACACTTAGTAGAAAAGGAGGGGAAAAATAATCAAAAATTGAACAAAACTGTTTCCAAGAGAAAATGTTTGAAAGGTTGTACATACAGGCGAGTGGGTGGGTTGGCAGAATGGTTAGGACAGCGCGGATCGAATCGCGCCCTCACTGGCAGTTTTTGCCTTTCTAAAACAGAAAAAAAATGAATATGGGCCGGCCCAGTGCGGCGGGAGGGTGTTCGCCCGATTTGCGTAAATACCTAAAACGGACACTTAAGACACCGTTTAGGATTTGCCGGAAATTCATGGCATCAAGTTGCGTGCAGCTTTTTCTGGTGACTGATGAAGCTGTAAAAGGGAATGGTACTCACTCCCGTGTGGCAGTGTCTACAGGATTACTCAACCTTTTTTTTTACCCGGAAAAAGCAAGTGTACATAAATTAATATAAAAGAAAAGAAAAATGCAAAGCCATCAATCTATGACTGGGAACTCCATGACAAAGTTACAAGTGTTGTTCTATCCACTTCTTGATCTTGATGGCCCTTGCTGGTTTAGCTCTTAGTTCAGCCATGGCCAGCCCTTCTCTTAGGAGTTAATTGCAAGAAACTACCACATTTGTGGCTAGGTTTGCAGAAAACCACAAACTCATTAATCTGCTGCCTCCTCCATGGTGGAACCTTGTTCGGTGGCGCCTGGGTCCACCAATCCCTCCGAGCCTGTCGTCTCGACGCGCATCCCCTCGCCCGCAACTCTTGTTCCTGATCCGGTGGACCCCTCCTTGTCCACTTGCCCCATGGGGACGGACCCTTCTTTGTCCGCTAGCTCCCTGGTGGCGGGCCCCGTGCCGCCTGCGCACGACGTGATGGCGCCATGCAGCCCATGCATCATTGCCTCGGCTGGGATCGGCTTAGACGCTTTTGCTGCTCTCGTCCAGGCGCCGATTGCCCCAGTTCTGGCAGCTCCTTCCACTCGCCGCCGCAACGTTGTTCCTGCTAACTTCACCCCTCGGCGCAGTTTTCGCATCGCCAAGGAGGTGGACAGAGGTATGGACTCTGAGTCCAAGGCTAAGCGCGTTCTTCTCCGCCGCCTTGGGCTTCTTCGTGACGACGAACCGCTCTCCTCCGTCATCCTTCAGAAGTACGCCAAGCTCTTCAAGAAGACACTGTCCACGGACACTGTGCAGGCTCTGGCGGACTTCTATGGATGGAACGTGCCGGCCCATCTCCTCCTGGGCGCGTCCGAGGCTGGGCGCCCTGTCCCGGTCTAGTTGTTCTTTTTGGTCCTGCGCCCCCTTGTGTTCTATGGATAATAGTCCTCGTGTAATTTTTTGGAATGTGCGTGGGCTTAACTGCCCCGCCAAACGCTCCGCTGTCCGTTCGGTCATCGTCTCCGTGTGGCCTTCTATTGTGTGTCTTCAAGAAACAAAGCTTTCGACGGTCTTGTGCTCTATTGTCTCCGACACCCTCGGTCCGGATTTCTTGGATTTCTTTTTTCTGCCTGCGACCGGGACCTGTGGCGGCATCATCCTCGCTTGGTGCCCCTCTGTGGCTGCCCTGTCTAATCCCCTCATCAGCCTATATCATGTCTCCGCCTGCGTCACCGTTCCAGGTGACACGGGCCATTGGTGGATCTTCGGTGTTTACGGCCCCCAAGCTGGGGCGGACAAGATCGAGTTTCTTCAGGAGTTGCACGACTTCAGGGCCTCGCGGATCAGCCCCTGGATGGTTGGCGGTGATTTCAACATGATTGCCTCTGCGGCGGATAAGAACAACGACAGATTGCACCACCGTTCCATGCGTCGCTTCCGTAGTTTCCTGGCGGACGAGGAGCTCCGGGACCTTTACCTCCATGGTAGGCGCTATACCTGGTCCAGTGAGCGCGATCCGCCCACGCTTGTTCGCATCGATCGTGTGCTCACTTCCCTGAGTTGGGAGACCCTCCATCCGCACTGCTTCATGCGTTGCCTCTCCTCGGCCGCCTTAGATACGCCCCCTTTGTCGGCATTCTGGGAACGGGGGTACCCAGACTTGCCTGCCTGCGGCCTGCGGCGTGGCTCAAGGAGTGGCCCAGTACGGCCCATCTTCATCAACACACGCTCAAGACCCTCGCGAGGGGCCAAGCCTCGTGGGGCGGACGACGGGAGGCTTCCTTAGGAGCGGCCTCGTCGGGCTGGCTCGCGAGGAGGCGGAGAGATCAAGGCGGGGTACCTCACAAGGTGCCCGTGACGCAAGCCATGACGACCAAGACCAGGCGGGCGCCAGGCGGGCGCCAGGCGGGCGCTGGCCTGCGCAGAGTCCTTGTTTCCCCTTTGGTGCAAAGGGGGCAAGCGCAGGCAAGGGCATCAAGCAAAGGCAACCATTTCGATGCAACAAGACCAAGACTAGCAGGACGGCAGAGCGGAGGTCATCGTGGAGCCCAAGCCAGCGTCATCGTCAGGGTCTTTGGTAGGCGAGGACCAACTTTAGTCAGGATAAGTGTACTAGATGTTCCCCTTCAAAATGGCCAATTATTGGCGCCCTTCCCGCTCAATATTTGGGAAGAGGCCCGGGGCCTTGCCCTATAAATAGGACTAGCCACCATAGTATAGAGGCATCTCGCATCGACCCCTCCAAAGGGACAACACCACCACAAGAACACCCCTCGCGAGGCTGTTCTTCCTTTGTACTGTTCCTCATCAGCCCCAGAGGCAATCCACACCACAAACTGGAGTAGGGTATTACACCACAATGGTGGCCTGAACCAGTATAAATCTCGTGTCCTTTGAGTTGTTCTTCGTGTAGTTTAGATCCTAGCGAGGCGGTGAGACATGAGTAGGTAGGGGGTGTGATCTCCGCGTGCACCCCAGTGTTCGAACCTCAAGGGTCCGTCGGAACCCGAAATCTGACATTTGGTGCGCCAGGTAGGGGTGCGCCGGAGCTCTCCCTTCCGTCGACTCATTCTCCATCAGCACTGCGCTCCACCCTCATGACGGCCAACGCACCGCCCGCTCCGGCTGTCGACGCCGGCATGGGAACCAGGGGGCTTCGAGCCCTGGCCCCCGCCTTGCGACAGGTGCAGTGGCCAAACAAGTTCAAGCCAAACATGCCGCCACGCTACGACGGCGCGGCCGATCCGCTGGCCTTCCTGCTAGCATATGAAGAAGCCGTCCTCAAGGCCAGAGGCGATGACAGGGTCATGGCTAACTGGCTGCCCATGGCCCTCACCGGCGTCCCGCGCATGTGGCTGCTCCACCTGCCGGTGGCTTCTGTGGCCTCCTGGGAGGAGTTGTGCAGCCTCTTCCTTGCCCGTCATGCTGTGCCGGCACCCCTAGTTGTCGCATCCCTCCGGGGCGGATCGCAAGCACCACCTTCAGGCCACCACATCATGCCATTCGTCCGCCAGATCGGCGCCGCTTTTGTGCCACGCGGGGCGCCTCCGGGTTGGGCGGCACCTAAAGCCGATCTGGCCTTCAGCTCAGATGATCACCCCTCCAACTCGGCCTGCTCGGGCACGCTCCCAATGTTATGCACCCCCACCATCTGCAACGTGGCGGTCACCAAGACCCTCATCGACGGCGGCGTTGGCCTCAGTGTGCTCTCAGTGGAGGCCTTCAGCCTTCTCCACGTACCGCTGGAACGGCTGCAGCCCAGCAGGCCCTTCTTGGGCGTCTAAGGTAACTACGCCGGCTCCCTGGGGTAGATCCACCTTCCGGTGACCTTCGACACCTACGACAACTTCCGCACGGAGCTAATCGACTTCGACATCGCCCCCATCGGCCTCCCATACAACGCCATCCTTGGCTACCCGGCGCTAGCCCGGTTCATGGCAGCAACTCACCCGGCATACAACCTCATGAAGATGCCCGGGAGTAGCGGCGTCCTCATCGTGTCTGGGGACACCAGGGACGCGTTGCAAAGCGCTCAAGCTCGCTTTCAAGGCCGCGGCGGCGGCACAGCCCGCCGACTCAGACGCCTCTGAACCCAAGGGGGCTGCACCGGCCAAGAAGAAGCAGCTATTCACTCAGGACAAGGCGGAAACCAAGCAGGTACTGGTTGACGAGGACGGATCCACCAGTGCCACCTTCACCATAGGAGCCAACCTCGAGCCCGAACAGGAGGAAGCTTTGGTAAAATTCCTGCGTGCGAACAAGAAGGTATTCGCGTGGGAACCTGATCAGCTAGCAGAGGTCCCGAGGGGTGTAATCGAGCATCACCTCAATGTGTGCCCCAACGTGCGTCCAGTGAAGCAGAAGGCGAGGCGGCAGTCCACTCAGAAGCAAGCTTTCATCGTCCAAGAGACCCGCAAGTTGGAGGCGGCGGGGGTCATTCGCGAGGTCCGCTACCCAGACTAGCTGGCTAACCCTGTGGTCGTGCCGAAGAAGGGGGGAAAGGAACGCATGTGTGTCGACTTCACCAACCTCAACAAGGCCTGCTCGCAGGATCCGTTCCCGCTCCCTCGTATCGACCAGATCGTCGACTCCACCGCCGAGTGCGACTTGTTGTGTTTCCTGGATGCCTTCTCCGGCTACCACCAGATCAAGATGGCAGTAGAAGATGTGGAAAAGACGGCCTTCCTGACCCCGTGCGGGGTGTACTGCTATACGTGCATGCCATTCGGGTTGCGCAATGCCGGTGCAACCTTTCAGCGGCTAATGCGCATCGCCTTGGGTCGGCAGCTCGGGAGGAATGCTGAGGCTTATGTCGATGACATTGTGGTGAAGTCTCGAGAGGCAAAAACCCTGATACAGGACTTGGAGGAAACCTTCGCGAGCCTTAACGAGGCGGACTTGCGGCTCAACCCGGAAAAGTGTGTGTTTGGAGTCCCCTCGGGCAAACTCCTGGGCTTCCTAGTATCCCACCGGAGCATCGAGGCCAACCCAGAAAAGGTAAAAGCAGTCGAGGACATGAGCCCACCAAAGACCCTCAAAGAGATGCAGAAGCTCACCGGGCGCGTGACCGCACTAGGGCGTTTCATCTCCAAGCTAGGGGACCGAGCGCTGCCCTTCTTCAAGCTGATGAAGAAGAAGGGCCCCTTTGAATGGACTAAAGAGGCCGACAAGGCATTCCAGGACCTCAAGAGGTACTTGACCAGCCCCCCGGTGATGGTGGCCTCGCGCCCTCAGGAGCCCTTGGTGCTCTACCTTGCGGCCACCCCTTACTCTACCAGCGCAGCCCTGGTGGCTGTTAGGGAGGAGTGTAGGACCAAGGCCGCAGCGACCGTCCGGGTTAAAGCAAAGCAGGGCCGAGAGGGCCTCCCAGCGACCGCGGCTGCAGCCAAGGAGGACCAACCGCAGAAGGGAAGCACGCCCGAAACAGAGGAGGCCCCTCCTCCAGGCGACAAGTCGCCGGGGGCTCCGTTGTCTCAGGAGGCGCCCCGGCCTCCGGAGGACGCTAGTGGCACTAGCACCCCCAACCTAGTCGAGCACCCAGTGTACTTCGTCAGCACGGTATTGCGGGACCCAAGGGCGTGGTACCCCATGCCCCAGAAACTCCTCCTCGCGCTATTGGTGGCCTCGCGCAAGCTGCGGCACTATTTCCAAGGCCATCCAATCAAGGTTGTCTCAGCATACCCCTTGGAAAGAGTGCTCAGGAGCCCCAACTCAGTTGGAAGAGTCGCTGAGTGGAACATCGAGCTGGAGGCGTTTCAGATAGAATTCAGCACAACCAGAGTCATCAAAGGGGCTGCGCTTGCGGACTTCATGGCGGAATGGGTAGAGGCGCCAGGCCTCGAGGCTGGCGAGGATCGATCGCTCTCCCCAGGGAGCGAGGCACCGGACGGATGGGTCATGTACTTCGACGGGGCGTTCTCCCGACACAGCACAGGGGCTGGTGCGGTACTCATATCTCCCACTCAGGACAAGCTCTACTACGCCGTGCAACTTTGTTTTCAGCATGGGGAGAAGGTCTCCAACAACATAGCAGAATACGAAGGCCTGATAGCGGGCCTGAAGGCCGCAGTCGCCCTGGGGGTGAAGCGCCTCACCATCAAGGGTGATTCACAGCTCCTTGTCAAC
The DNA here is from genome assembly GCF_018294505.1 of Triticum aestivum. NCBI lineage: Eukaryota > Viridiplantae > Streptophyta > Magnoliopsida > Poales > Poaceae > Triticum > Triticum aestivum. Next base: position 427,471,364 of record NC_057804.1, on the reverse strand, counting down.
TTCTTCAACAAAGTATACGAACCAAAGGACGAGCACATGGAAGCCTACCTCGTGGAGGTCCGCGGGATGGAGAAGCAGTTTTGGGGGCTGGAGTTGCAGCATGTGCCTCGCGGCACCAATCAAGAGGCTGATGACATCGTGAAAAGGGCATCCAGGCGGCTACCTCAGGAGCCTGGCGTCTTTGAGGAGCGTCTCTTCAAGCCCTCAGCGACGCCATCACTATCAAGCACGGCGCAGCCTCGGGGGGAGCTCCCCCAGCCGCCAGCCTCGGGAGCCCCGGTCTGCGGCCTGACATCAGGAGCGCGCCTGCTCCTGGCACTAGAACCTCAGGAGGGGTGCTGGATCACGGAGCTCAAGAGTTACCTGACGCAAGGCACATTGCCGGAGAAGGAGGAGGAGGCGGAGCGTGTGGCACGGCAGGCCGCAGCATACTGCCTTCAGGATAGGGAGCTCTACCGAAGACGACCGAATGATGTGTCTCTACGTTGCATTTCCAGAGAGCAAGGGAAGGAGTTACTGGCGGACATACATGGTGGCGACTGTGGCCATCACTCGTCGTCACGAACTCTCGTCGGCAAGGCGTTCCACAGTGGGTTCTATTGGCCCAAGGCCCTCAATGACGCTGCGGAGCTGGTAAAAGCTTGCGAGGCCTATCAGTTCCATGCCAAGCAGATACATCAGCCGGCGGGAGGTCTGCAGACTATACCCCTCTCGTGGCCCTTCGCAGTCTGGGGACTGGATATCCTAGGCCCGTTCTCTCGGGCGCCAGGGGGCTACCGCTACCTCTATGTTGCCGTGGACAAGTTCACCAAGTGGGCTGAGATGGAAGCTGTCCGCACCATCCCCGCAGGCTCACGGTCAAGTTCATCAAGGGCCTCGTGAGACGATTCGGGGTGCCGAACCGCATCATCACCGACAACGGTTCGCAGTTCACCAGTAACCTCTTCAAAACATACTGTGCTAACCTTGGAACGCAGATATGCTACGCTTCGGTGGTGCACCCGCGCAGCAACGGTCAGGCCGAGCGAGCCAACGCAGAGGTCCTGAGGGGCCTCAAGACCAGGACCTTCAAGAAGAAGCTGGAAGCCTGCGGCAGGGGCTGGTACGACGAGCTCCAGTCCGTGTTGTGGTCAATCCACACGACCGCAACCAAGCCGACTGGCGAGACCCCGTTCTTTCTGGTTTATGGAGCTAAAGCCGTTCTCCCCCACGAGGTCAGACGTTGTTCCGCGCGGGTCCTAGCGTTCGACGAAGCGCAGCAGGACGCCATGCGGGGGACGGATCTCTTGCTGGGGGAGGAGCATCGCCGAGAAGCCGCCCTGCGGGCAGCAAGGTACCAAAAAGCTGCGGCGATACCACTGCCGCAACATCCTCCCCAGGACTCTCGAGGTAGGGGACCTCGTGCTCAGACGGGTTCTCTCCAGGGAGGGGCTGCATAAGCTCTCTCCCATGTGGGAGGGACCGTTTAAGGTTGTTCATGTTTCCAGACCTGGCTCCGCACGCTTGGAGACCCAGGAGGGGGTGCCCATCCAGAACGTGTGGAACATCCAACACCTCCGAAGGTTTTACCCCTGAAAAAGGCCCGGTGCCTGTGAAGAAGGCGAACGCCTGTGAAGAAGCTGTGTTTTGGAAAAAGGCCTGGTGCCTATGAAGAAGCTATGTTTTGGGAAAAGGCCCGGTGCTTGTGAAGAAGGCGAATGCCTGTGAAGAAGCTGTGTTTTGGGAAAAGGCCCGGTGCCTGTGAAGAAGGCGAATGCCTGTGAAGAAGCTGTGTTTTGGGAAAAGGCCCGGTGCTTGTGAAGAAGGCGAGTGCCTGTGAAGAAGCTACGTTTTGGGAAAAGGCCCGGTGCCTGTGAAGAAGGCGAATGCCTGTGAAGTTGCAGTGTTTTGGAAAAGGCCCGGTGCCTGTGAAGAAGGCAAACGCCTGTGAAGCTCGCCGCCCATGACACTCTCATGTAATAATGAGTGGGTCTGTACACGCCCCGGAGTCTCCGGAGTGCCGCCCTCGGGCCTCGGGGGCTCCCGCCCACGCCCAGTGGCAGCACTTAGCTCCGCGCTGGTGAGAAGACGTCGAAGACTAGACTAGGTGCCAGACGCGGCTTCTTTCATTTGCTTTCCGCAGTTGGCGTGTTTGTTCCTATTTGAAGTTTTTCTGAAACCGTTGCCATTTCGAGCTCGCGACTCTCCCATTTCACTTGTTCGTTTCGTTCTCTCCCGCGCAAGGTCTCGCGAGGGGGGAGCATGGGCACCCTCGCGAGTATTTTTTTGCCCAGTAATTTGGAACTTCCCTGATTCGAGTCCGCTGCGGGAGCACCCCTCCCGGTCCGTGCCCCACAGGCATCACGACACGATCGCGGGGTTTTGGGTTGGTTCCCCTCACTACCAAGGCTGGAGGCTACCCCTGCTGACTAAACTCTGCACAACACAAGGCGTAGGACGAGGCACTGGCCTCGGGAGGCGAGGACCGCAATGAGCCCCCTAAGATAAGTGATTTCCACGCACAGGCACACAGAATGAAAGCATAGCGCATAAGCAGAAGAAACGACGCACCAATTAAAACAGCAACAGTTTAGCACACCCTGCGGGGCAACGAATTACATTCTTTTCGCGCAGGAGAGAAAGGAAAGCGAAGGGGGACGACTTGCTCGGCGCCAGCTCTTAGCGAAGGCTCGTACTGCCTCCGGAGCTCAGCTGGATTCCGCCTCCCGCTTCACCGGAGCGCGGCGGCGGGCCGACCTGCTACCCTCTCCCAAACAAGAGCGACGACGAGGAGGCTGGTCGCGACCACCACTGGAGGAGCTGCTACCCGAAGGGGAGTCGCTGGAGCTTGGCGGATCTCGGGCCCCGCTGCCCGCGCGCCCTACACCCACTTTGCCCCGACCAATGCCGGGGATGGGTGCGCGGCCGCGGTCATCGTCTTCAGGGCAGCATCCGGCACGGCGGCCGTCTTCCCCGAACACCCTCATGTAGAGGGTGGCGTCGCCGTCGAACTTGAAGTCTAGAGTGCAACATCGGCAGGTCGCGCGCGTGGGCAAATGTTTGCCAGCCACGGGTCAAGGCCGCCTCCCCGGCGGTGGAGACCTCCAGGGTAGCCCAAGAGGCCCTGCTGCAGCAACCATCTGCCTGAAGCCAAAGGCCGCCTGGGGCACCAGCCGGAAGCTCACCTATGAAGAAACGGGGAAGTTGGAGCCAGGTGCCGGTCGGGTCTGCCGACCACACGACAAACTCCGGCAGCACCTCCGCCGAGCGGAAGCGCGGCCTTGGGGGTCGCGCAGCCCCAGCGTACCTCTCGATGGCAGCCGGACGCCCACCGCTGCGCAGAGGGCTATTTTCACGGCCCCGGGAGGCCACAACAGGGACAATGGGGTGCTTGCGAGGGCGGCCCTGGCCGCGCTTGGTCGGAGGGGAGTCGGGCCCTTCCTGGCGAGCCTTCCCTTTCTCCACAGCCGAGAACCTCTTCGGCGGAGCCATGGGGATGGCGAGCGGCCGAGAAGAAAACAGAGAGTAGCAAGGAGGGATGAACTGGAGGGGCTCACGCCGTTCCATACATATAGCTGAGGAAGGCCAACCGACGGCCTCCACGATCACAGGTAATCATGACCCGTTTGCATGCAGGGACTTCTCAAATCATGCAGCTACCGAGGCGTTGTGGGGAGGCCAGGACGCCCGCGTCCAATCAACCGCCACGCGGCACCCAAGGCCACAGGCTATTGGGGCCCGCGGCGCTTCGCACTTGCCTCTTTGCTCCTCTACTAAGCCAAGTCCAAGCGCGTCTTGGGCCCGGGGGCTACTGTCGGCGTTCTGGGAACGGGGGTACCCAGACTTGTCTGCCTGCGGCCTGCGGCGTGGCTCAAGGAGTGGCCCAGTACGGCCCATCTTCATCAACACACGCTCAAGACCCTCGCGAGGGGCCAAGCCTCACGGGGCGGACGATGGGAGGCTTCCTCAGGAGCGGCCTCGTCGGGCTGGCTCGCGAGGAGGCGGAGAGATCAAGGCGGGGTACCTCATGAGGTGCCCGTGACGCAAGCCATTACGACCAAGGCCAGGCGGGCGCCAGGCGGGCGCTGGCCTGCGCAGAGTCCTTGTTTCCCCTTTGGTGCAAAGGGACAAGCGCGGGCAAGGGCATAAAGCAAAGGCAACCATTTCGGTGCAACAAGACCAAGACCAGCATGACGGCAGAGCGGAGGTCATCGTGGAGCCCAAGCCAGCGTCATCGTCAGGGTCTTTGGCAGGCAAGGACCAACTTTAGTCAGGATAAGTGTACTAGATGTTCCCCTTCAAAATGGCCAATTGTTGGCGCCCTTCCCGCTCAATATTTGGGAAGAGGCCCAGGGCCTTGCCCTGTAAATAGGACTAGCCACCATAGTATAGAGGCATCTCGCATCGACCCCTCCGAAGGGACAACACCACCACAAGAACACCCCTCGCGAGGCTGTTCTTCCTTTGTACTGTTCCTCATCAGCCCCAGAGGCAATCCACACACCACAAACCGGAGTAGGGTATTACACCACAATGGTGGCCTGAACCAGTATAAATCTCATGTCCTTTGAGTTGTTCTTCATGTAGTTTAGATCGTAGCGAGGCGGTGAGACATGAGTAGGCAGGGGGTGTGATCTCCGCGTGCACCCCAGTGTTCGAACCTCAAGGGTCCGCCGGAACCCGAAATCTGACACCCTTGCTTGTGGACTGCACCCCGCGCTCCCCGGGGCCCAAGCGTTTCCACTTCGAGTGATTCTGGCCTTCGATGGATGGCTATCACCAGACGATGGCCGATGCCTGGCATGCCGCCCCTCCCGACCCGGATCCCTTCCGCCGGCTTTTTGCGCAACTGAAGGGCACCGCTTGTTGCCTCCAGAGTTGGAGTGCTCGTTCCATTGTTCACATCGCAACACAGCTCTGCACTTCCCGCAAGCTCATCGTGCGGTTTGATGTGGCGCAAGACCTCCAGCCACTCTCTCCGGCCGAGGCTTGGCTTCGCCATAACCTAAAGCGGGCGTACCTGGGGCTTGCCTCCCTGGATCGCTCCATTGCTCGCCAGCGGACACGTCTATCATGGGTGAAGGCAGGGGACATGGACGTTGCATTCCTGTGTTTGCATGCCATCCACCGTAAAAAACAGAACCGAATCATGGAGCTGCACGTGAATGACTCCATCATCTCCGACTTGGAGGGCATGGTCGAGGCTGCCTTTTCCCACTTCTCGCGTCTCCTGGGGACTGCTGACCCTCATTCCTCTACCATCTCCCTCGACGCAATCGACCACCGGTTCTTCGACCTCTCCTCCCTCGAGGTACCATTCTCAGAGGAAGAGGTGTGGCACGCGATCTGCTCTCTGCCTAAGGGCAAAGCTCCCGGCCCGGACGGATTTACCGCTGAATTCCTTTGCGCTTCTTGGGAGGCGATAAAAGAAGACATCATGGAGGCCTTCCACAAGCTTCATGCGCTCAATGGCCGTGGCTTTCACAAGTTGAATGAGGCTTTCCTTACCCTGCTCCCCAAATCTCCGGATGCTGCCACTCTTACAGACTACCGCCCGATCAGCTTGATCCATCTCATTGCCAAGCTGTTCGCCAAGGTCCTCTCTCTCCGGCTGGCCCCGCGTCTCTCCGAGATGATTTCCTGTAATCAGAGCGCGTTCATTGCTGGGCGTAGTATCCACGACAACTTCATGCTTGTCCAGCAGACGGCTCGGCAGCTCCACAACCTCCACAACCCGCGCGTGCTCCTCAAGCTGGACATCGCTCGAGCTTTCGAATCCGTCTCCTGGTCGTTCCTGACCGAGGTGCTGCACCATTTGGGGTTTGGACACCGCTGGATCGGCTGGGTGTGCATTCTCTTGGCCACCGCTAGCACGCGCATTCTCATCAATGGGATGCCGGGGCCGCCGGTGTTCTACCTTAAAGGGCTGCATCAAGGCGATCCGGTCTCCCCCATGCTTTTCGTCATCGTCATCGACGTGCTGAATCACCTGTTCCGGCGGGCCATGGAGCTGGGAGTTCTGAGGCGGCTCACCGAAAGGCACATGGCGTCCAGCCTGTCCCTGTACGCCGACGACATCGTCCTCTTTTGCCATCCCGACGCTGCAAACCTTGTGGCCGTTAGCATACTGCTTCAGATATTTGGCGAGGCATCCGGTCTGCACACCAACCTGGCTAAGTGTTCTGCGCTACCAATCCAGTGTGCGCCTGCCCACCATGCCGTCATCGCCAGCCACTTCCCGTGCCCGATCATCGGCTTCCCTATTAGATACCTGGGCCTACCCCTTTCCGTTCGCAAGATCTCAGCCTCGGCTCTGCTGCCGCTTGTCGACAAGCTCGAAGAAAAGCTCTCTTCTTGGTGGGCTTCCATGCTCTCCCGTGGCGAGCGTCTGGCGCTCATACGACACGTCTTCTCTGCCATGCAAACTCATGTCCTCATTGCCATGGCGCTGCATCCTTCGATCCTCCAACGGATCACTCGCCTTGTCCGGGCTTTTCTCTGGCACGGCCGCAAGACGGCCAATGGCGGCCACTGTCTTGTCAACTGGGGTCGGGTCTGCCGCCCCCCAGCCTTCGGTGGCCTCAACATCCCGGATCTCCAACGATATGGCCACGCTCTCCAAGCCCGATGGCTTTGGCTTCGCAATACTGACCCTGCTAGGCCTTGGCAGCATCTTCACATCCCCTGTGCGCCGAAGGTTCACCCGATCTTCAGAGCCTCAACACGCTGGGAGCTTGGTGATGGCACATCCTGTAGATTCTGGGAAGATCATTGGCTACACAACAACTCTATCTCTGAGATCGCCCCTTTGATACACGCGTTGGTTCCAAGACGTCATCGGCAGCGCATAGTGCGTGATGGCCTGCTTCACCGGGCTTCGATTTGCGACATCCACGACAGCCTGGGGCCCGAGGCCCTGGTCCAGTATGTTCTTCTGTGGGCTCAGCTTCACGACTTCCAGCTCTCCATCGGCCCAGACCGCATCATCTGGCGCTGGACCTCCTCTGGCATCTACTCTGCCAAATCTTGCTACAAGGCACTTTTCTCGGGATCGACCATTGAACCAGCCTGGCGGCTTACCTGGAAGTCGTGGGCTCCTTTCCGCGTCAAGATTTTCCTCTGGCTTGCCTATCAAGGCCGATGTTGGATCACAGATAGGTTGGCGTGCCATGGCCTTCCGCACGCCCCCCTCTGCCTGCTTTGTGACCAAGAGCCCGAGACCATGCAACATCTTCTGGCTGGATGTTCATTTTCACGGCAAATCTGGCATGAGATCCTTTCCTGGTGTTACGCCACTGCCGCCCTCCCTAACCCGGACTGTGAGTTCCACGAGTGGTTCTCTGCTGCCAGTCATGGCTCACCAACTGCCCTTTGCGGAGGGCTCGCCACCATCATCATCCTTACCACCTGGAGACTCTGGAAGCACCGCAATGATTGTGTGTTCAACGTTGCAAACCCCTCTATCTCCAGACTCTCCGACAGCATCAAGGAAGACGCCTGCGCTTGGGTGCGCGCCGGGGCCAAGGGGCTTGGCCAAATTATCGACGACACGTAGGATGCTAGGTTAGGGTTGCGCGGCACCCCCTCTGCCGTGCCTGGTTTTTTCTCATTCACACCATCTCCTTTGCGCATGTGCTAGTGAGATAACCCCCTGTAACCATCACTCTATTTCCTTCTATCAATACAATATACGCAAGCCTTTTGCATATTCACGAAAAAATTAATCTGTTGCAAAAAATACTATAAAATCACTTACGTCGTTACAAAAAGCACCGATCGGGCGTTTAGCTGCGTTTGAACTCATTTACCACAGGTGGGCTCCGAAAACGCTTACGTGGCATAACTGCTAGGCAGACGATGCTGTTTGGACCAAAATGATCAAGATGTCGCGCCTGTCGGTCCTCGCCAGATAGATCACCCGCGCCCTATCTCTCTCTCTCTCGCCCCTCTCCTCTCTCGCGCGCTCTCTCTGTCTCCCCTGCTTGCCGTCGGTGACCAGCCTGCTTGCCGCCATCCGCCATGGTTTCATGGAGCGACACCGGTGAGGACTCGGCCGCCGAGTACTCTTCAGGAGGCTCCCCTATCAAGGCCAGTGTCGTTTATGGTTTCGATTTAGTGCTTCGAGCCTGGGTTTAGATTTGGGGATTTTGTATTTCCTACTCGATTTGAACTCGTCAGATGAATTTTGTTCGTTTCTTTGATTGATCTAGATCTCGGCTACAATCGAGGACCCGAACTACTCTGATGTTGATGATGATGTGATAGTGATGTGTGAGCATGGTCAGCCAGCGAAGAGGTTTGTTGCATTAGAAAGGATTAACACCGGGAGGAGGTTCATTGCTTGTGCACTTGATGTAAGTGGTGGCAAATATCTGTAGTTAGCTTTATTGGCAAAGAATATCTAAATTGTTCATTTGTATTTTTCATGTTCACTATTCATGTAGTAGTTCTTTTTTTGCGAATAAACTATTGTATTACTCAAGATTAGGGATTACAATCACGCATGGCAATGTTCAAAACCTCATCTGGCCCAGAATCTAAGTAAACCATGGTTTGGCCCTGTGTTCTACCAAAATTAGCCATAGCATGGCTAGCACAATCGCCATTATGATGAATATGAGTAATAGAAGAGTCTCTTTTCCCCATACCTTGTTGGATCTCCCTGATGATGAAGGAGCGCTTGGATAAGTTTCTTCCATCTCTTTTCAACATATTAACAGCATCTAGACAGTCTGACTCTACAAAGAGAGCCTTGGCTCAGTGGTCGGGCATGCGGTTGTGCAGCCTAGCGACCCGAGTTCAATTCCTAGAATTGACAGGTGATGCACAGGGGTTTTCCCCCGTTTATTGAGGATCAAGCTTGGTGTGTGGTGGAACCTATCATCAAGAACTATCTTGATACTCATTTTAAAAAAAAATCTGAGGACCATGTTTATCTTGGTACTCATACTAAAATGGCCGTATGCATCCTGGTTGGTGCAGAGGCTGGGAAGTGAAAATCTCTCCCATTTTTAGGATGGAGTCAAGCCCCATCATGTACTACATTTCACACCACACGATTGTATGAGCGTATGTGCCTGATGGGATGCACCCCTATGCCGCTGCCGATGGCTGGATCTACGCCGCCGTCGCCGCCCCAGACCTCCACGGGGGGATTGCTAGGTGGATCACGCCCCGGATCACTGCATCCGATTGCCTCGATGGCGTCGGAACGAAAGGAGGGGGCGTCGGGATCGCGATCAATTTCAGCGCCGGAATCAATCGGCCAGGGCCAAGGGGGGTTCACGCAATGGCGTGTTCAGTTCCTGGCCGAGACGGATCCTGGCAAGTGGATCGAAGGCCGCGTCCGTCTCTCCCATCAGTCGTGCTGGATAGCTCTATTCGATTTGGAGAATGACGTCCTAGTCGGCGACTACTTGCCAAACGGCGACTCGATCGAGGTAGGGATTTGTTTCAGCCTTGATGCTTTTCACGTGGTGGTTGGTGATCGTGTGCAGGTAGATCAACGTCCGACGAGATCAGTGATGATTGACTTGACAAAGATGACGGTGCCGGCGAGACCGGGAGGGCGATTTTGGGCTTTGATTGACAACGATGATGAAGATCAAGAGGATGATCACATCTCCACAGGTTCATTTATGCTTCCCCAAGCTACTGGACTGACAGAGTTGCCGGTGATCAATGAGGTTCCTGCTCGTCGGCATTCGAAAACTCAAAGTGCCAAACCGACAATGAAACCTTGGATCGGTCCGATTCCTAGGGTTTTTCGCGAACCCGTGACTTTATCCGAGTTTCTGCCGGATTCTTGGACTCTAGTTACTCAAAACAAGAAGAACAAACGAAAGAAGGGTCATCCGTCACCGCCATCGAGGCCGTCGGTGGTGAGATCGGTGAGTGACATTCAAACTTCCAGAAGGGTTCGTTTGAATTCGCTCTTGGGTGTTGAGGCCCGTTTGGATACGGAGCCGGTCGTGGGTCTCCTAGACTCGGGCGAGGCCCAGTTGGGAATCCAAGCCGAGCCCGTTCCCGTACGCACTGACCTGATTGTTTCGATCAAGCCTCATGTCCTAGCTGCACCTAGGGTTTTCGAACCTGGTTTCCCGACCCTGGGCGAGGGACGAGCGTGTCGACTCACCTGCGCCGACAAGATGGTTGGACGTGGGCTGCCGCATGGCAAGCGAGGTCCGTCGACCGCCGTTGGAGCGGATGCCGTTGTCGCTGCTGGTCGCGGCAATCCAGCCGCCGCGGTGGCAGGGTCTATCGGGGGCGGCCGCGCCGCTGCGCCCATCGTCGCCGGTGGTGCTGCTGGACGCGGCGGGCCAACACCGCAACAGCAGCCTGGAACGGGTGCCGGCCGGGGTGCTCTCCTTCAACCGCGGCAAGGCCCAATCACCGGAGCAGGTGTTGCTCCCCCCGCGCGACTAGGCCCGGTCACGGTTGCTCTAAGCTCGCAGGCACCTGTACATGACGTGCAGCGGCAGGGCGAGCCGGTGCAGCAACCGGTGGCCAAGGTACCAGCTCTAGGACGAGGTCGTGGCGCTCAGGGCCGTGGTGGTTTCTATGGTAACAACAGAGATGGATGGAATGCTAACCGGCACGGGAGGTGGGGAGACGATGGTTATGATTCATATGGAGAGGGGCTGCACCGTGGTTCTTCTTCCGGTGGCGGCCGTGGGCACAACTGGTACAATGATGGTGGTCCTGGACAGTTTCAGGGGCCGCCCCGTAATTTTGTGGAAGGCGTTGCTGGACCCAACTATCGCTTCTGGGGTGGATATCGGCGTGGTGGGAGAGGTAGATGCCCACCTCCACCGCGCCATATCCCTCCGCCGCCACCGCCCGTTGCAGATATGGCTACGGGGGAGGAGCTTGAGCACACAGAGACGAATTCATCTACGCTGCCGGCGGCTGCGGCTGACGTGGTTACGGCTCTGGCAGTGGTGACAGTACCGGCGACATCTGGAGCTTCAAATCTCAGAGAGGGTACTTCTGACAAAGGGCCGGAGAAAGTGGATGGAGAGAAACTATCCAAGTGGGCAATTAAGAAAAAGAAGTTGCCTTGCTTTAGATGTGGCGAACTGGGTCACCTTATGGCAGAGTGCACTAATGAGCTTTGCGATTATTGCCTAAAATCTCAGCACCTTACTGGAGATTGCCCACTTCTATCTGATCCTAAACCTGGCATTAGCATTTTCGGTGTGTGTTGCAAGGAGCTGATGTTTTTTGAGACTCCGGAAGTGGACTCGCTACCACAGATGGCTGAGAGTTCCTTTCCCGCAGTTGTCCGGGTGACTAATGGTCAGTTGTCTGAGGCTCAGATTGTGAGACAGTTGCGTGACTTGGTACCAGGTAACCATCCATGGCATCTGGAACAGTTAGAGGGACAGTCCTATAAGGTGGATTTTCCCACTAAAGAGGATCAGATGCATTTTCTCAAGTGGGGCATGTGTAGAGTCCCAAGCACCAACACTATTATTGCTTTTGATGAATGGAAGCGGGAGGAACCGGAGGATATACCTTTAGAGAAGGTGTGGGTTCGTTTCTTTGGTGTTCCACCAAAATTGATGAAGCATTTTCTGATTGCTTGGAGCTTGGGTAGGATGATTGGCAAGACTGAAAAAGTGGACATGCCCTTTACTCGTGCGCAAGGGGCTGCACGGTTACTAGTCAGTGTCGCGAGTGTTGAACACATTCCGGATTTGGTTAGATGGACATATGCTGGAGTCACATATATTTTAGAGCTTGAGATTGAGGATACTCCGATCTCCCAAGATGGGGATGAGCCTCAGGATATGGACACAACTGAGGGGGGTGGAGCGCCCGGGAATCAGGATAAGGGTGCTGACAATTCTCAACGGGAGTCAGAGAAGGAGCCCGATGCGCAACCAGATAAGGCAGATAGTTCTGCCCAACAGGCGCCACCGTCTACTACTCCGATGACCACTCTTCGTTTTGGTTCGTTTGGTTCGAGTTCAGCTCCTAGTCGGCTTTGGAGTTCCAGAGTTGAGACTGACGACCCGACAGAGCTTGAGTTGCCTTCAATCTTGAGTGTTTCCTGCGAGACGACAACTGCACTTGAGAGGCACGTTGACTGTGGTGATGTCATGATGGCTTCCCCTCCGGCCGGGCTGGTTGCTACTCACGAGGTAGCTGTGAGTGGGGAGCCCGACCGGTCTTATTCGGGAGGGGCACCTGGACAGGTGGTCTGTGCCTCTCCTCCCACCGTGACGGCGGGCCAGTTTTCTTTGGGCGGGACGCCTGGACAGGAGGTCCGTGGCTCCCCTCCCATCTCGATGGCGACGATTCCTGATGAGAGGGGGGTGAGGTGTGGGAAAGACACCCGTGCTGTAACCCCCTTGCAGGGTATCGCCATGCAGAGCGAGGAGTTGGGGGTGATGTGCGAGAAGGAGTCCCGCGCCCTAACACCCCCACAGGACGGTGTCGTTCAAGGCGGCCAGGTGCTGAGTGGCTCCGGTGGGGAGAGGGGGAGAGGAACTAGTGAGCAGGTGGCTCTCCGGTCTTCTCCCCCCTATCCCCCTTCGGCTGGGATCCGATCCTCCATGCCCTTCCCTTCTTCATCGACGATAGGGGAGGGGTGTGGGAGTCAGGATTTTACTTCTCAGGAGAGGACCACAGAGGAGCTTATCGCTTTTGGTGGGATTGCGGATCCGGTGTCGGCTGGCAGGCGTGTCAGCAATCGGATCCAGGGGCAGTCGGATGCGGATGACCTGCAGCTAGCGCGGGCCAAGAGGGCCTCCATGCTTCATGATGTCGAGGCTTCTACAGGTGCGTCTTTTGATAAAAGTTGTTCACTTTTGCACTTCTCAGAAAATGAAATAGTAGATAAGGCAAACGATTTAGGAATTTCTTTAGGGTCAAATGAAACTAAGGTTGTCAAATCCATTAATGATATTTTAGACTTAGAAGCGGAGAGGGCTTCCGAGATTATCCGAAATCTTGCATCTATTAAACCAATGAGTGACAATGATATGAGAAATTTAGGAATAGCTGATCTCGCAAAGGTTTGTAATAATCTTTTGCCTACCGCGGAGGAGGAGGATGAGGAGGAGTTGGAGATTACAGTCACGATTGAGCCTCTCCTGATGGAGGGGACGATTCTGTGGTCACTGATACATCCATTTTGCATCATGCTTTTATATCAATATTTATTGCATTATGGGCTATTATTTCACGTTATGTCACAATACTTATGGCTATTCTCTCTTATTTTACAACGTTTACATGAAGAGGGAGAATGCAGGCAGCTGGAATTCTGGGCTGGAAAAGGAGCAAATATTGGAGGCCTATTCTGCGCAACTCCAAAAGTCCTGAAACTCCACGGAATATCTTAAAATAAATAAAGAAAAATCGTCGCCAAAGATGAAGGACAGGGGGCCCACACCCTACTCACGAGGGTGGGGGCGCGCCCCCCCTAGGCGCACCCCCTACCTCGTGGGCCCCCTGGTGGCTCTCCGACGCCCGTCTTCTCCTATATGAAGTCTTCCGATGAGAAAAAAATAGAAGGCAACCTTTCGGGACGAAACTCCACCGCCACGAGGCGGAACCTTGGCGGAACCAATCTAGGGCTCCGACAGAGCTGTTCTGTCGGGGACACTTCCCTCTGGGAGGGGGAAATCATCACCATCGTCATCACCAACGCTCCACTCATCGGGAGAGGGAAATCTCCATCAACATCTTCACCAGCACCATCTCATCTCCAAACCCTAGTTCATCTCTTGTATCCAATTCTTGTCTCCAAGTCCGGGATTGGTGCTAGTAGGTTGCTAGTAGTGTTGATTACTCCTTGTAGTTGATGCTAGTTGGTTTATTTGGTGTAAGATCATATGTTCAAATCCTTTATGCACATTATTACCCCTTTGATTATGAACATGAATATGCTTTGTGAGTAGTTACGTTCGTTCCTGAGGACAAGGGAGAAGTCTTGCTATTAGTAGTCATGTGAATTTGGTATTCGTTCGATATTTTGATAAGATGTGTGTTGTCTAGCCTCTAGTGGTGTTATGTGAACGTCGACTACATAACACTTCACCATTATTTGGGCCTATAGGAAGGCATTGGGAAGTAATAAGTAGATGATGGGTTGATAGAGTGACAGAAGCTTAAACCCTAGTTTATGCGTTGCTTCGTAAGGGGCTGATTTGGATCCATATGTTTCATGCTATGGTTAGGTTTACCTTAATACTTTTGTTGTAGTTGCGGATGCTTGCAATAGAGGTTAATCATAAGTGGGATGTTTTTTCAAGTAAGAACGGCACCCAAGCACCGGTCCACCCACATATCAAATCATCAAAGTACCTAACGCGAATCATATGAGCATGATGAAAACTAGCTTGACGATATTCCCATGTGTTCTCGGGAGAGCTTTTCCTATTATAAGAGTTTGTCCAGGCTTGTCCTTTGCTACAAAAAGGATTGGGCCACCTTGCTGCACTTTATTTACTTTTGTTACTTGTTGCTCGTTACAATTTATCTTATCACAAAACTATCTGTTACCACTTATTTCAGTACTTGCAGAGAATACCTTGCTGAAAACCGCTTATCATTTCCTTCTGCTCCTCGTTGGGTTCGACACTCTTACTTATCGAAAGTACTACGATAGATCCCCTATACTTGTGGGTCATCAAAACTCTTTTCTGGCGCCGTTGCCGGGGAGTGAAGCGCCTTTGGTAGGTGGAATTTGGTAAGGAAAAAATTTATTTATTGTGCTGAAATTTTCTGTCACTTGTTACTATGGAAAGTAATTGTCTGAGGGGCTTGTTCGGGGTATCTTCACCCCGTCCAGTAGAGCAAAGAGTTGCTCCTCAACCTACTCAACCTACTGAACCTATTGAAAATGAAACTCCTTTTGAGATTCCTTCGGGGTTGATGGAAAAACTGCTAGCTAACACTTTTACAGGAGATGGAACAAAGCATCCTGATGAACATCTACGCTATGTGGATGGTGTTTGTGGACTATTTAAGCCTGCAGGTATACCCGATGATGTTGTTAAGAAGAAGGCTTTCCCTTTATCTTTGAAGGGAGACGCATTGACATGGTATAGACTATGTGATGATATGAGATCATGGAACTATAAAAGATTGAAATTGGAATTTCACCAAAAGTATTACCCTATGCATCTTGTTCATCGTGATCACAATTATATATATAATTTTTGGCCTCGCAAAGGAGAAAGCATCACTCAATCTTGGGGGAGGCTTAAATCAATGTTATATTCATGCCCCAATCATGAGCTCGCAAGAGAAGTGATTACGCAAAGTTTTTATGCTCGGCTTTCTGATAACAATCGCACCATGCTCGATACTTCTTGTGCTGGCTCTTTTATGATGAAGACTATTGAATTCAGATGGAATTTATTGGATAGAAATTAATGCAACTCTGAAAATTGGGACCTCGACGAAGGTAAGGAGTCAGGTATGACACCTAAGTTTGATTGTGTTAAATCTTTTATGGATACCGATATTTTCCGTAAGTTTAGCACTAAATATGGACTTGACTCTGAGATAGTAGCTTCTTTTTGTGAATCTTTTGCTACTTATGTTGATCTCCCCAAGGAGAAGTGGTTTAAATATCATCCTCCCATAGAAGTAAAAGTAGCTGCACCTATTAAAGTTGAAGAAAAGACTGTCACGTATAATGATCCTATTGTTCCCACTTCTTATGTTGAGAAACCACCTTTCCCCGTTAGAATGAAGGATCGTGCTAAAGCTTCAACTGTTGTCCGTAAAAGCAATATTAGAACTTATACACCTCCTGAGCAAGTCAAATTAGAACCCAATATTGCTATTGTTAAAGAACTCTTGTCTGATAATATTGATGTGCATGTTATTCAATTCCAGGGTGAAACTGCTAGAATTGCTAAACCTTGTGATAGAGATAAACATAGACCTGTGGTAGGCGTGCCTGTTATTTCTGTTAAAATAGGAGATCATTGTTATCATGGCTTGTGTGATATGGGTGCTAGTGCTAGTGTTATACCCATTGACTTATACAAAGAAATTATGCATGATATTGCACCTCCTGAGTTAGAAGATAATGATGTTACAATTAAACTTGCCAATAGAGATACTATATCTGCAATGGGAATTGTTAGAGATGTTGAAGTCTTGTGTGGGAAAACCAAATATCCCGCTGATTTTCTTGTTCTTGGTTCTCCTCAAGATAGCTTTTGTCCCATTATATTTGGTAGACCCTTCTTGAATACTGTTAATGCTACGATAGGCTGCAAAAAGAATGTTGTTACTGTTGGCTTGGATGATATGGTTCATGAGTTTAATTTCTCTAAATTTAGTAAACAACATCGTGAGGAAGAATTGCCTAGTAAAGATGAGATTATTGGTCTTGCTTCTATTGTTGTACCTCCTAGTGATCCTTTAGAACAATATTTGCTAGACCATGAAAATGATATGTTCATGAATGAAAGAAGGGAAATAGATGAAGTTTTCTTTAAACAGGAACCTATTTTGCAACACAATTTGCCTGTTGAAATTCTAGGGGATCCTCCTCCACCCAAGGGTGATCCCGTGTTTGAGCTTAAACCATTGCCTGATAATCTTAAATATGCTTATCTTGATGAAAAGAAAATATATCCTGTTATTATTAGCTAACCTTTCAGAGCATGAAGAAGAAATATTATTGAAAACTGAAGAAGCACCGTGCTGCTATTGGATATACACTTGATGATCTTAAGGGCATCAGTCCCACTCTATGTCAACATAAAATAAATTTGGAAGCTGATGCCAAACCAGTTTGTGATCCTCAATGACGTTTGAATCCTAAAATGAAAGAAGTGGTAAGAAAAGAAATACTCAAGCTTCTGGACGCAGGTATAATTTATCCCGTTGCTGATAGTCAGTGGGTAAGTCCTGTCCATTGTGTCCCTAAGAAGGGAGGTATTACTGTTGTCCCTAATGATAAAGATGAATTGATTCCGCAAAGAATCATCACAGGTTATAGGATGGTAATTGATTTCCGCAAATTAAATAAGGCTACTAAGAAAGATCATTACCCCTTACCTTTTATTGATCAAATGCTAGAAATATTATGCAAACATACACACTATTGCTTTCTAGATGGTTATTCCGTTTTTTTCTCAAATACCTGTGTCGGCTAAAGATCAATCAAATACTACTTTTACATGCCCTTTTGGTACTTTTGCTTATAGACGTATGCCTTTCGGTTTATGTAATGCACCTGCTACCTTTCAAAGATGTATGATGGCTATATTCTCTGACTTTTGCGAGAAAATTTGTGAGGTTTTCATGGACGACTTTTCCGTCTATGGTTCCTCTTTTGATGATTGCTTGAGCAATCTTGCTCGAGTTTTGCAGAGATATGAAGAAACTAATCTTGTCTTGAATTGGGAAAAGTGCCACTTTATGGTTAATGAAGGTATTGTCTTGGGGCACAAAGTTTCTGAAAGAGGTATTGAAGTTGATAAAGCGAAGGTTGTTGCTATTGAAAAGATGCCATGTCCCAAGGACATCAAAGGTATAAGAAGTTTCCTTGGTCACGCCGGATTTTATAGGAGGTTCATTAAGGACTTCTCAAAAATCTCTCGGCCTCTGACTAATTTATTGCAAAAAGATGTACCATTTGTCTTTGATGATGATTGTGTAGAAGCATTTGAAATACTTAAGAAAGCATTAGTCTCTGCACCTGTTGTTCAGCCACCTGATTGGAATTTACCTTTTGAAATTATGTGTGATGCTAGTGATTATGCTGTAGGTGCTATTCTAGGGCAAAGAGTTGATAAGAAATTAAATGTTATCCATTATGGTAGTAAGACTCTAGACAGTGCCCAAAGAAATTCTGCTACTACCGAAAAGGAACTTTTAGCAGTTGTATTTGCTTGTGATAAGTTTAGACCTTATATTGTTGATTCTAAAGTAACTATTCACACTGATCATGCTGCTATTAAATATCTTATGGAAAAGAAGGATGCAAAACCTAGACTCATTAGATGGGTTCTCCTGCTGCAAGAATTTGATTTACATATTGTTGATAGAAAAGGAGCTGAGAACCCCGTTGCAGACAACTTGTCTAGGTTAGAGAATGTTCTTGATGACCCACTACCTATTGATGGTAGTTTTCCTGATGAACAATTGAATGTCATAAGCACTTCTCATAGCACTCCATGGTATGCTGATTATGCTAATTATATTGTTGCTAAATTTATACCACCTAGCTTCACATACCAACAAAAGAAAAAGTTTTTCTATGATCTTCAACATTACTTTTGGGATGACCCACATCTTTATAAAGAAGGAGTAGATGGTGTTATTAGACGTTGTGTACCTGAGCATGAACAGGAACAGATCCTACGCAAGTGTCACTCCGAAGCTTATGGAGGACACCACGCTGGAGATAGAACTGCACATAAGGTATTGCAATCCGGTTTTTATTGGCCTACTCTCTTCAAGGATGCCCATAAGTTTGTTTTGTCTTGCGATGAATGTCAAAGAATTGGTAATATTAGTAGACGTCAAGAAATGCCTATGAATTATTCACTTGTTATTGAACCATTTGATGTTTGGGGCTTTGATTATATGGGACCTTTTCCTGCCTCTAATGGATATACTCATATTTTAGTTGCTGTTGATTACGTTACTAAGTGGGTAGAAGCTATTCCAACTAGTAGTGCTGATCATAACACTTCTATTAAAATGCTTAAGGAAGTTATTTTTCCGAGGTTTGGAGTCCCTAGATATTTAATGACTGATGGTGGTTCACACTTTATTCATGGTGCTTTCCGTAAGATGCTTGCTAAATATGACGTTAATCATAGAATTGCATCTCCATATCACCCGCAGTCTAGTGGTCAGGTAGAATTGAGCAATAGAGAGCTCAAATTAATTTTGCAAAAGACTGTCAATAGGTCTAGAAAGAATTGGTCCAAGAAACTTGATGATGCATTATGGGCCTACATAACTGCATATAAAAATCCTATGGGTATGTCTCCGTATAAAATGGTTTATGGAAAAGCTTGTCACTTACCTCTCGAACTAGAACATAAGGCATACTGGGCTATTAAAGAGCTCAACTATGATTTCAAACTTGCCGGTGCGAAGAGGTTATTTGATATTAGCTCACTTGATGAATGGAGAACCCAAGCTTATGAAAATGCCAAGTTGTTTAAAGAAAAGGTTAAAAGATGGCATGACAAAAGGATACAAAAGCGTGAGTTTAATGTAGGTGATTATGTATTGCTATACAACTCTCGTTTAAGATTTTTTGCATGAAAACTTCTCTCCAAATGGGAAGGTCCCTACGTTATCGAGGAGGTCTATCGTTCCAGTGCCATAAAAATCAACAACTTCGCAGGCACAAATCCGAAGGTGGTAAACGGTCAAATGATTAAACACTATATTTCAGGTAATCCCATAAATGTTGAAACTAATATTATTGAAACCGTAACCCCGGAGGAATACATAAAGGACACTTTCCAGAACGTTCCATACTCCGAAAAGGAATAGGTATGTGGTACGGTAAGTAAACTGACTCCAAAACAATTTTTAAGGCAATATTTCTCCGTTTTAGAATATTTAGAAAAATAGAAAAATAAGTAGCAGTCCGGGGAGGACACGAGGCCTCCATGAGGGTGGAGGGTGCGCCCCCTACCTCGTGAGCACCTCGTGTGCCCTCCGGACTCCGTTTCCTTGCACTATACGTATTTTGGTCGGTAAAAATTCATTATATATGCTCCCGAAGGTTTTGACTCTCGTATCACGCAAATCTCCCCTGTTCTTGTTTCGAGCTATTTTTCTAACAAGTCTAGATCATCATGACGACCCCAAGTGCTTCCAAGGACAAGTTCTTCGAGAAGGTGATCAACCCTTACCTCGCGGAGGTGCTGCGACACCCTCAAACCATTGAGATGCGTGAGGGGTTGCTGCACATCCGTGATGTTGAGGGACCAAAGGGAATCGGAAGCGTGGAGTCGAGGCTTGAAGCAATGGAGCAACAAGTTTTCAAGTGCCAGGGGATGGTGGAGCGTGGAATCAACACTAGCCACAAGATGCTCGTAGAGTTCACCAACAACTACGAGCTGGATGCCAAGAAGACCGAGGAGGCCATCTTCAAGCTACATGAGAAGATCGATCCCCTCCAAGCCCAAATCTATGATCTGCAAAACCAAAACTGTGAGTATGAATATAGATTCAAAAGGATGAGTTTGGCTGCAGATTTGAGGATTCCGGAGACTCGATCATCCTTCTATGATGGTGAGCCTATGCCATGGAAGGTGGACGACAAGCTCGCATCATCAACAACACCTCCACCGCCAACAACAAAGAAGGAGACATAATCACATGGGTATGGGCACTCCCCTTGGCAACTGCCAAGCGTGGGGGAGGTGCCCTGGTATGGTATCACCATCACAACTCCTATCTTTACCGTTTTCTTAGTTCGATCTATTTAATAGTATCTTGATTTAGTAGAATAAAGTCATGGCATGATCTAGTTTTGAGTTTTGCTTTATGATCCTTCTTTGTAATCGAGTCCGTGAGCTATATAATAAAGATTAGTGTTGAGTCAAGGGCTTGAGTATTTTGCCATGATCTTGGGTGATTAGAAGAAAAAGAATAAAAAGCATCAAAGAGTTCATATTGATCTTAATGAGAGTAATGACTTCACATAGAAAGAGTATGATGATTAAAGGTTGTTGGGAGTTGGCAAATATAGCTTTGGTCATCGTTGCAATTAATAGGAAGTAATAAGGAAAGAGAGATTTCACATATAGATATATTATCATTGATATCTTTTATGATTGGAAGCACTCATTAAAATATGACATGCTAAAGAGTTGATGTTGGACAAGGAAGACAACATAATGAGTTATGTTTTCTTACATCTGAGATAAAGTATGTTGTTATGGATCCTCTAACGTGTTGAGCTTGCCTTTCCCCCTCATACTAGCCAAATTCTCAGCACCAAGTAGAAATACTACTTGTGCTTCCAAATACCCTTAAACCAGTTTTGCCATGAGAGTCCACCATATCTACCTATGGATTGAGTAAGATCCTTCAAGTAAGTTGTCATCGGTGCAAGCAATAAAAATTGCTCTCTAAATATGCATGACTTATTAGTGCGGAGAAAATAAACTTTGTACGAACTTGTTGTGGACGCAATAAAAGCGATAGACTGCATAATAAAGGTTCACATACAAGGGGCAATATAAAGTGACGTTCTTTTGCATTAAGATTTTGTGCATCAACCCTAAATGCGCATGACAACCTCCGCTTCCCTCTGCGAAGGGCCTATCTTTTATTATTATCCTCTACCTTATGCAAGAGTCATGGTGATCTTCACCTTTCCTTTTTCATTTTATCCTTTGGCAAGCTCAGCATGTTGGAAAGAACATGATATATATATCTAATTGGATGTGGGGGAGCATGAATTATTATTGTTGACATTACCCTTGAGGTAAAAAGTTGTGGGGCAAAATTATAAGCCCCTATCTTTCTCTGTGTCCGATTAAAACTCCGTAACCACAAGTATTGCGTGAGTGTTAGCAATTATGAAGGACTAAGTGATAGTTGAGTATGTGGACTTGCTTTTAAGCTCTGACATAGACCCTTTCCGATGTTATGATAAATTGCAATTGCTTTAATGACCGAGGTTATAATTTGTTGGTGCACAATAAGGTTTCTGATTCATGCTTTTGGCTTTGTGAAAAGATCATCACTTGAACATAAGTAATCATATGACAAAATCTTTATATGTTGCTGTTATGGAAACAATCATGATGCCTTCATGCCCGTATTTTATTTTTATTGACGCCTCTACCTCTAAACATGAGGACATATTTATTGTTATCGGCTTTTCGCTTGAGGACAAGCGAGGTCTAAGCTTGGGGGAGTTGATACGTCCATTTTGCATCATGCTTTTATATCGATATTTATTGCATTATGGGTTGTTATTTCACGTTATGTCACAATATTTATGGCTATTCTCTCTTATTTACAAGGTTTACATGAAGAGGGAGAATGCCGGCAACTGGAATTCTGGGCTGGGAAAGGAGCAAATATTGGAGGCCTATTCTACGCAACTCCAAAAGTCCTGAAACTCCACGGAATATCTTAAAATAAATAAAGAAAAATCGTCGCCAAAGATGAAGGCCAGGGGGCCCACACCCTGCTCACGAGGATGGGGGGCGCGCCCCCCCTGGGCGCGCCCCCTACCTCATGGGCCCCCTGGTGGCTCTCCGACGCCCGTCTTCTCCTATATGAAGTCTTTCGATGAGAAAAAAATAGAAGGCAACCTTTCAGGACGAATCTCCGCCGCCACGAGGCGGAACCTTGGCGGAACCAATCTAGGGCTCCGGCAGAGCTGTTCTGCCGGGGACACTTCCCTCCGGGAGGGGGAAATCATCACCACCATCATCACCAATGCTCCTCTCATCGGGAGAGGGCAATCTCCATCAACATCTTCACCAGCACCATCTCATCTCCAAACCCTAGTTCATCTCTTGTATCCAATTCTTGTCTCCAAGTCTGGGATTGGTGCTAGTAGGTTGCTAGTAGTGTTGATTACTCCTTGTAGTTGATGCTAGTTGGTTTATTTGGTGGAAGATCATATGTTCAGATCCTTTATGCACATTATTACCCCTCTGATTATGAACATGAATATGCTTTGTGAGTAGTTACGTTCGTTCCTGAGGACAAGGGAGAATTCCTGCTATTAGTAGTCATGTGAATTTGGTATTCGTTCGATATTTTGATAAGATGTAGTTGTCTAGCCTCTAGTGGTGTTATGTGAACGTCGACTACATAACACTTCACCATTATTTGGGCCTAGAGGAAGGCATTGGGAAGTAATGAGTAGATGATGGGTTGCTAGAGTGACAGAAGCTTAAACCCTAGTTTATGCGTTGCTTCGTAAGGGGCTGATTTGGATCCATATGTTTCATGCTATGGTTAGGTTTACCTTAATACTTTTGTTGTAGTTGCGGATGCTTGCAATAGAGGTTAATCATAAGTGGGATTCTTGTTCAAGTAAGAACAACACCCAAGCACCGATCCACCCACATATCAAATTATCAAAGTACCGAACGCGAATCATATGAGCGTGATGAAAACTAGCTTGACGATATTCCCATGTGTCCTCGGGAGCGCTTTTCCTATTATAAGAGTTTGTCCAGGCTTGTCCTTTGCTACAAAAAGGATTGGGCCACCTTGCTGCACTTTATTTACTTTTGTTACTTGTTGCTTGTTACAATTTATCTTATCACAAAACTATTTGTTACCACTTATTTCAGTACTTGCAGAGAATACCTTACTGAAAACCGCTTATCATTTCCTTCTGCTCCTCGTTGGGTTCGACACTCTTACTTATCGAAAGTACTACGATAGATCCCCTATACTTGTGGGTCATCAGTCACCGATCCTTCTATCCCGCAGGGAGTTGAGGAGAAGCCCAAATGACCCTGGAAGAGAAAAATTTACCCTACGTCAGCGGTACGCAGAAGTGCCAGAGTTAAACATAAAAAAATCATGATGACTTATGAAAGGAATTTTTTGGAATAGCAGAGGTCTAGCAAACTTGGCTAGACAACGATTCTTAGCAGAAACAATGATAGAACAACAATTAGACTTTACCGCACTTTTGGAGACCGGACGAGATAATTTCACATCACAATATCTTCAAACTCTCTCCAGCGGTATTGATTTTGATTGGCACATCTTACCTCCTAGAGGTCGATCCGGTGGGATTTTACTAGGTGTACGGTGTGAGACTTTAGAGGTGCTCAATGCAGTTCATGGAGATTTTTCGGTCAAATTCAGGGTGCGATCAAAACTAGACGGGTTTCGATGGTCCCTAGTAGCAGTCTATGGGGCAGCACAACCTGAACTCAAGCCTGATTTTTGGCCGATTTGGTGCGGATTTGTGGAGATGAAAACCTGCCTATACTAGTTGGGGGGATTTTTTAATATAATTAGGAGAAGAGATGAAAAGAACAATGACAATTTTGACGGACGATGGTCCATGATGTTTAACATGATTATCGAGAGTCTAAATTTGAGAGAAATTGAGCTCACCGGTAGACAGTTTACATGGGCCAATTCGTTACCCATTCCGACTTATGAAAAGTTGGATAGGGTTCTTGCCAGTGTGGAATGGGAACAAAAATATCGGTTGGTGTCGGTCCATGCGATGCAGAGAGCGATCTCGGATCACACACCACTTCTTCTTGACTCGGGGGAAGCGACACATGTGGCAAATAAAAATATCTTTTCCTTCGAGCTCAGTTGGTTTGAGCGAGAAGGCTTTTTGGAGATGATTACATGAGAATGGGCTAAGTCGGTTAGTGGAAGGACTCATGTTGAGCGAGGGCAAAACAAAATTAGACATCTCCGACAATTTCTGCGCGGTTGGGCCAGAAATGAGAGTGGGATTTATAAACAAGAAAAAGAGCGTCTGACTCAATTGATTGAGGTTTTAGACTTAAAGGCAGAGGTCACTCTGCTCTCTGTGCTTGAGCAACAAACGAAGTCCCAGGCTGAGCAAGGTCTACGGGCCCTCTTGAGAGAAGAGGAGCTGAAGTGGGCATTGTGTGCGAAAACAATGAAGGTCATCCAAGGGGATGACAATACACAATTTTTTCATATGGTTGCAAATGGCAAGCATAGGAAGAAAAAATTTATACAGCTTGATCAGGACGAGGGGACAATAGTGGGACACGAAAATCTGAAGGCTTACATCTCTAACTATTATAAAAAACTGTTTGGTCCCCTAATTCATCGAAGGTGTCCCTGGACGAATCTGTGATTGATGATATTCCTCAACTACAAGCAACAGAGAATGATGTTCTCTCTGCACCGTTTACTGAAAAAGAGGTTTATCAGGCAATTTCCCAAAAGAAACCAAATAAAGCATCGGGGCCAGATGGATTTCCTGCTGAATTCTATAAGAAATGTTGGCATATTATTAAAGATGATCTTATGCCTTTGTTTCATGATTTATTTGACGGTCATTTGGAGTTGTTTCATCTTAACTTTGGGACGATCATGTTGTTACCTAAGAGAGATGAGGCTGTTTGAATCTAACAATTCCGCCCCATTTGCCTACTGAATCTGAGTTTCAAAATATTCACAAAGGTAGGAACTAATAGATTGACACAAATTGTTCATTCAGTAATCCAACCGAGCTAGACAACGTTCATGCCGGGACGACACATACCGGAAGGGGTGGTCGTTCTACATGAAACGCTTCATGAGATCCACTCGAAGAAACTAGATGGTGTTATTTTAAAAGTGGACTTTGAGAAGGCGTATGATAAAGTAAAATGGCCTTTTCTTCAACAGGCAATGCGCATGAAGGGTTTTACTGAAACTTGGAGGAAGCAAGTAGATACCCAAGTCCAGAAAGGTAGTGTCGGAATCAAGGTGAACGATGACATCGGTCACTATTTCCAGACACATAAGGGGTTACGACAAGGTGATTCCATGTCTCCTCTTCTGTTCAATATTGTGGCAGATATGCTGGCCGTCATTATTGGCAGGGCCAAGCAGCATGGCCACGTAGAGGGTCTCGTTCCTCATCTTGTCGATGGAGGGGTTTACATTCTACAATATGCTGATGACACTATCCTCTTCATGGAACATGATATGGCTAAGGATCGTAATATGAAACTTATCTTATGTCTCTTCGAACAATTGTCTGGCCTAAAAATAAATTTTCATAAGAGCGAGGTGTTCTACTTTGGGAAGGCCAAAGACGAGGAACACAAATACAGACAACTGTTTGGGTGCGAGTCAGGTGCCTTACCATTCAATTACTTGGGTATACCGATCCATCACCGTAAACTCTCCAATAAAGATTGGAAATGTATTGAAGAACAAATTGAAAAAAAACTAAGCTGCTGGAAGGGTAAGCTTATGTCATATGGAATTCGGCTAGTCCTGATTAACTCAGTACTGACTAGTATGCCGATGTTCCTTCTGTCGTTCTTCAAAGTTCCGAAAGGAGTTCGCAAGCGTCTTGATTTCTTTCGATCTCGTTTCTTTTGGCAGTCCGATGAGGCCAAGCGGAAATACCGTCTCGCGCGATGGGATATCATTTGCCGACCTAAAGACCAAGGGGGTCTCGGCATTGAAAACTTAGAAATCAAGAACAAATGTCTTATGAGCAAATGGCTCTACAAACTCGAGACTGAGCCGGAGGGTATGTGGTCTCAAATCTTGCGTAATAAGTATCTGCATTCGAAAACGCTAGCCCAGGTTACCATGAGACCGACTGATTCGTCGTTCTGGAAGGGGCTTATGCGCACGAAGGACCTATTCTTTCGTAGAGTAAAATTCTTAGTTGGCAATGGCATGTCAACAAGATTTTTGGAAGACACATGGCTAGGAGAGACGCCCTTAGCCATCCAATATCCTACACTCTATAATATTGTACAACGTAAGGAGGATTACGTGGGTACCGTCCTTCAAACAATTCCCTTGAACATCCAATTCAGACGAGTGTTAGTTGGTGAGAGATGGACCGCCTGGATGCACCTGGTTCGAAGATTGATAGAAGTTCAACTCTCCGATCAACCGGATTCAATTCAATGGAAATTAACTTCGAATGGGAGATTTACGGTGAAATCTTTTTATATGGATCTCGTTAACTTCAACCCCCTATCTCGGTCGTTACACATTTGGAAAGTTAAGATTCCTTTGCGTATTAAAATTTTCATGTGGTTTGTTCACGAGCAAGTGATACTCACCAAGGACAACCTAATTAAGAGGCGATGGGTAGGTTCTTCGCGGTGCTGTTTTTGTGATCATGACGAAACAATACAACACTTATTTATTGAATGCCCACTTGCCAAATTACTTTGGAGAATGATTCATATAGCTTTTAATATTAATCCACCAGTCAATATTGCGTCTTTGTTTGGGACATGGTTAGCTGGGGTGGAGCAGATTACTGCGGCTCGTATTCGGATTGGAATATGTGCGCTATTATGGCCTATATGGAACTGTAGGAATGATATGATTTTTAATAGACAACACACTTTAAGTTTTTTGCAGGTTATCTTCAGGGCTACAGCTTGGATCCGTACGTGGTCCTTACTCACTCCTATGGACTCCAGGGAGCCTTTGGTTACTGGTGCAACCAATGGGAGATGGTAGCTCAGGTTATCTTCAACCGGTTCGGATGACGCTCACATAACAGGATAGGAGTCTAGAGAGCTTATCCTATTTATCTTCATTGTGCCGGTTGACTTTGTTCGCATGTAATTTTCCTTTTTTTGGATTTTCTTGGCTGCTCCGTTTTGTGAGCTGTAAGACTTGTTCGACGATTTTGGTTTGTTAATAAGATGGCCGCATGCATCATCATGGTGCAGAGGCCCAGGGTACGCCTCCATTTCCAAAAAAAGACAGTCTGACTCAATATCTATGGAAATGTTACTCCACTGCAAAGCCAAGAGAATCCCTTCCCAAATAGCAAGCACTTCAGATTCCAAGGAATCATCACAATTTGCAAGGTGTCTACAGGCGCAGAAAATTATCTTGCCGAGGTGGTCTCTGAGAACCACGCCCGTCCCCGCAACTCCATCATGGACAAGAGCCGTCTGTGTTTAGTTTCACTCGACCTTGGCTTGGAGGCAGCCAAGAGATGCCACCAGGCTCAGTGATATCACGTGGTTGTTGAATCAACGGGAAGGTAGGGGTTGCAATCATCTTCCCTTTAACAAAATCTGCGTTGGGGTCTAGCTTCAGAGTAGTTAGTGAGTCCAAGTAGCTCGACAAGAATCGGACTGAGACATCAACGGGAGGTGCTGGTTTTGCATGCACTATTTCATTTCTCACATCCCAAACTCTCCATAGTAGCATCAGGACACGAACACGCACATGTCCTGAAACATCTCGCAGTAGCTGCAGGAACCAGTCATCATGCTGTTTTATGTTTGACAGAGGTGGTAGCTCCCATGTACCATAGTATATATAGTGTGATGTCCATGTTCAATGCACTATGTACTGTGATGAGCATGTTTGTAGTTTAGGTTTTTGCTAAGATGACCATGTTTAGTGTTTAGTTTACTGTGATGTTTTGTTTAAATTTCAGTAATAAGTGTTGGGAAATGTAGCATGGAAAACAAAAAGAATTCTACGCACACGCAAGATCTATCCATGAAGATGCATAGCTACGAGAGGGGAGAGCATCTTCATACCCTTGAAGATCGCTAAGCGGAAGCGTTTATCAGCGCGGTTGATGTAGTCGTACACCTTCACGATCCGTCCCGATCAAGTACCAAATGTACGGCACCTCCGCGTTCAGCACACGTTCAGCCCCGATGACGTCCACGCCTTCTCGATCCAGCAAGAGAGGCGAAGTAGTAGATGAGTTTCCGCTAGCATGACGGCATGGTGACGGTGGTGGTGAAGAACAATCTCCGCAGGGCTTCGCCAAGCACAACAAAAACTATAACGGAGGATAAACTAGAGGGGACGGAGTTGCCGGCACACGGCTTGGTGAATCTTGATCTTCTTTGAATGCTAGCCTGCACCTCTATTTATATGTTGAGCTCTGGGATCGAAACTTGAAGTGAAAGACATCTCAAAGTCGGTTTTGCCTGGAAGGGGAGGCGGCCGAGTGCAATTATTCACGGCAGGGTAGGCATCAGCAGAAATGTGGACTCGAGCACTAGCTGGATGGGCCTCACCTCGACGCGATCATGGCGTGCATGAGCTCATCTCAACCTTCCACGCAACGTGTTTCACGCGGATGGCATCTGCACGCCGTACACTGAGGTTAGACCAACTCCAGCGCATGACCCCAAACGGACGTCCGTTTTATCTGGATTTCGTCGGTTTGGGGTGGCGATGGATGGCAAAACGGACATCTATGTCCGGCTGTTATTGGACGCGCCCAACGCGGCCAACTATCCCAAAACGTCCGCCCACGTCATGCGCCCGTGCTTGCCTCCGTGGTCGCCCTGTAGCCGCACCAGCTCACGCTCACCCGCGGCTACCCGCCTGCGCGTGCGCGCTCGCTCGCCTGCCGCCGCCGCAACCCACTTCGCCTCGCCACCTCGGCCGCGCCCGTGCCACTGCCTGCGGGCTCGCCCGGCCCCTCCTGCCGCCGCCCCGCTCGCCTGGCCCCGCACTCACCCGGCCGCCGCCGCTGCGCCTGCTCATCCGACCCCTCCTGCTGCCGCCCCGCTCGCCCGGCCGCTCCCTCCCAGCGCCGCGCTCTCCCGCCCGCTCCCCTGTGACGAGCCCCGCAGCCGCGTCCCGTCGACGCCGCACCCCGTCTCTGCACTCACTGCCGCGCCCCCGCGCCCGCGCACGCCGTTCCATGCGTGTGCGCCCTCGCCCTGGCCGCCCCGCCGTGGTCGTCTCGCAGCAGCGCCGGCCCGCGTCGCCGCCCACCTCCTCGCCCCGTCGCGCCCGCGCCCCGGTGCTGCAGCTGGCGCTCGCCTTTGAGCTCCCGCACGTGAAACACCGACGTGCAGGACCGGCACTAGGAGGCGGCGGCCACAGAGCCGGTGCCCGGCACGAGAGCATGCATGGTTGGGTTGGTGGGGAAGAGAGAGAAAAAGGGAGAGAGAGAAGGATGGGTGGGTGGACAGACGGGCCCATTTGGTTTCAATGACACGTGGGTCAGGGGTCACATGCAAAGGACACAGTCGGACGAGGACCACGCAAAGAATCGTCCGCTCGTGTCTGTTCCAGACGCAAACCCGACCTAAGTTTGCTCGCAGGATGAGGTAAAACGGACCAAAAACAGACACTTTTTACGAATAGGGTTGCGCGTTGGGTCGTCTCATCTGTCCGTTTTACCTCAAGCGGACACGAGCGGACAGGATATGGTGGTGCGTTGGAGTTGGCATTAGGTCCCAGGGACCGATGCAGGCTGGTAACTGATGAAGCTGGAAAAGGGAATGGTCACTCACTCCCGTGTGGCAGTGTCTACAGGGATTACTCAACCTTGTATTTTTTATCTGAAAAAAGCAAATGTACATAAATTAATTAATATGAAAAGAAAAGCAAAGCCATCAACCTACGTCAGTTTTTGGGAACTCCATGACAAAGTTACAAGTGTTGTTCTATCCACTTCTTGATCTTGATGGCCCTTGCTGGTTTAGCTCTTAGTTCAGCCATGGCCAGCCCTTCTCTTAGGAGTTAATTGCAAGATTAGCGAAAGATTTTGTCATTTCTCAATGACCAAATGCTCCAGCACCCAGTAAGAACAATATCGAGGCCAATGTCTTGGGGTAAGGAACGTAGAGCAAAGCATATTTCAACATATCTTGATTAGCTTTGTTTTTGGTTGGGATAATGAGATATTGAGATTCCTGTGACCAGTCTAGTGTTGGACTTGGTTTTTCTAGTAGCGTGGTGTGGATGTGAGTCAAACTTTGTTTCTCTGCTTTGCTTCATTCTATAAAAATGGAGCAGGAGGAAACCCTTTTCTTTCAAAAAAAAAAGGTATTGGGATTCCAACAATTGAGAGCAACGGAGCAGTCCCAAAATAGACGAAGTATCTTGATTCCACAATAGTAAATAATGCACGTTGATATTAAACAGAATATTAATTGCATGCATATACTAGGTAGGATAATTGATATTATGCAGTATATTAATTGCACGTACATACTCACAATATTGTACACTGTCAAACGACAATCACAGAACGCCTAAAAAGACTATAATCACAAAACAACCACTTAATTTTTTCTCAAAAGGCAGGGCCTTAGTAGCATGCATCTTTTTATTCAAAGTATAGTATATTTAAGAATATTATAATTGGGCACCCTATGAGCTCCCTCATGCCATCAGCCTTTGGAGCCGTCAAATTTCAAGATACGTCCGTCTCTAGACGTTGGATGTGTAGTAGAATTTTCCTTGTTCCCGTCCCCGCAGCTTCCTGAGGGCAGCTACTCCTGTAACTATTTTGAACCAACGTGGTTAATTGGGCCGGATAGCCCATCGCATAGCAGGCCGAAGCGAGGGAGCATTCCCTGATCTGAAAAGCAGCGAACCAATCAGTCGTGGGCGATTAGAGTGCTCGCTAACCCTAACCAACTCTAGCGGTGACAGCGGCGGCAGCGAGCCGAAACGTCTTGGAAGCAGGGGCGGCGTGCCGTCGGTGTCGATCTCCACCTGGATTGATTCGAAGCGCGGCAGCGTAGTGCTTGACGAGGGGCGCGACGTCCATGGCGCTCAAGCTTCGGCGACCATGCTGGTATCAGTTTTCGGTGTTTGAATTTGTTGTACTAACCGAACTGTACTATGCTGGTAGCCATGGCGTAGTGAGTCAACAAGTCTCATGTTTCTCCGCAGTTCAGGAACAACCAACTTACTCCGCAACGACGACGACCACCATCCCTCTGACCACCATGCCTTTTTACCACTGTACGTCAAACCATCTTCACTCATCCTAGAAAAACATACTGTATAGAGCTAAATTCGAGACATAAACATATGTTTTGTCTAATAGCAGATGCAGATGCTAGAGGCTAGGCGTCGACACCTCCGGCCTCATGGCACTCCGTGCAAAGCCAAGGCAGGTGACACTCCTTGCAATTGTTTGTATGCTTGCATTGGAGTAAATGGTCATGTGATTTCTGCTGCATGGTGATGCTATTTTAACAATCTTGTTCAGTTTGCAGTACCAAGTTGGCACCCTCTTATCCTCTACAGGTACTATATTGGTTAAGCAAGAGGTATTGTCTTTCCTAGCCATCAGCATTATTTTGATCTCTATGCTAGCATAATACAAATCAAAAGTTAAATCAATTGATAATGTTCTTCTTCTGACTGAATAAATTCATTTTTAGACAGTTAGTGGCAGGGGCAGTTGGTCAGATATAAAGCCTTCTGGTAAACCTGGCCGATTTGATGGTCGAAGTAGCTACTGATTTGCTAACGGTTCACTGCTTTGCAAGATGAAACTGGCCCATATTCGTCCCGCACATAGCTGACTCGTGCTGGAAAGACTGGATTCCCTCAAAGAAAAAAATATTGAGACTGATGGCGGCAGAATGAAAAAGAAGCTTGGCCATCTCTTCTATTACTGTTGCTGGCATTAGGCCTCAAGGTGGTTTGGCCTATCAATGTGCGATTCCCTGCCTTGATCCGTATATATCCACGATCTCATTGGCTTCAATCCTTTTGATTTTATTTTTTCTGTTATGCATGTAGCGTCTGGATGATGATTATGGTGTGGAGGCTGTCGGGCTGCAGTCCCATGGAGTTCTATGCCTCCATAGGAAGTGGATACAATTGAAGCGCCATATACAATTCACCGACCTCGCCGTGATGAGAGTAAAGCACCGATCACACCTTCAATATTGGTTGGGAATTGTGAGTTTAGGTTTGCTCAGTCTGTTGGTGGATTGTTTCTGTTGGGATATGACAGGAGAAGGTGGCCACCAATAGTAGATATTCGAGCTAAGGAGTAACACGACACAAAGGACTGTTGGTTGATAAGATTCATCCACATACCATGTCAATATTCTTGGACAAGTACGTATAGTGTTTTCTACCCTCTAGGACTTTGGTAACTTATTATTAGGTTGATTTTTAGTCTTTGGGAGTTTGATAGCAGATTATTAGTTTGATCTTTAGTCTACAGATCCAAAGGAGATCATATGCATATAGAGTTTTACTTCAAACTTTGTAAAGGATACTCAGATGTGTACACATTAGATGGCCACTTGCTATAAAAACATAAGCCGTGGCTGGGAGATAAGTTATTTTGTCATACATAACAAACTCCCACTTCCACTTTAGGTCGAGGAATTGCATAAGCATTTGGAATATCATATAATTGCTTGCTCAAACATGACATGAATGTAGTAGCATTTATGTTTGATATTTAGATTTGGGGATGAAATGACGAAATTTGAGTAGCTTAATTTGATGTGATTTTGTGAATGCATAAGTATTTGTGATGCTCATGGTCACTCTTGAGAAGATATGACAAAATCGATATGACTGTGCTACTTGGCAATAGGCCATAAGTTCATTAGTTTCATTATTAGATGAAACTGATTACCTCGATTCATGCTGGGTATTTAATTATTTTACATGCATGGCACATCTGTCTAAGGACAGAGCTTGCATTACTTTAGTCACTGATATTTGTTCGCTTTAAAATAGCTCATGCTGAAACAAAATGATGGCCAATGATGAATTATTTGTTGGTTAGAGGACAATGTACTATAATTCATTTGTCAATACGGTTCTGATTGGCAGTGGAAGTGATGAAGTTCCATAACTTGAGAAAGAGACATGTTTTAAGAGAAGGTGATTCAACTAATATGGCAGTGATAGAATCAAACCAATATCTCTCATTTCTTAATTTTACTTAATTTATGTTAGATATTCCTTCTCAGATTTACATTGAATTTTTGGCGCTTCCACTTTAATAAATTTAAGAACTATCCTACTGATGTTTTTAATAAGGTGCCCAAGAGTTTCAATGTAACCATCTCCAGAAAATGCATGTTGGACTGCTCAGAAGATACTAAAGAGGAAACAGTGAAAGGAACTAAGTGGTTGAACATCATGTACTAAATTTTGGCCAATAAAAATTTAGAAGGAATCTAGAGCCGTACTGCATTGGTACTAATAACCTTTGGCACTAAACCTGAGCGGACAATGAAATTCTGGCTTCAACTTTTATTATGCTTAAGTCTTTGAGATGACTTGTTTTTCATTTGAACCGTTGTTGTTCACCAAGGTCTTTGAACAATCGTTGTATTGTAATGACAACGGCATAAGCCTAATACTACTACATTGCTTTAAATTCCAGGTAAAAATGAAATTACACAAAATTATTTATAATACTAGAAGATCTAAAGTTTACATACAATGCTTCCGCACAATTGTGTCAAGCCTAAAATTTATTATTACCATAAGACGGGCGCAGCAACGCGTGCCTTTCATGATCTAGTAGTAGTAGCAAGCAAGCACACTCCTGAGTGTCTTCCTCTTCATCTTCCATGCTGCAGTAGTTCCCTGGTCTCTTGGTCATCCTTGGTCACATCTTCACTCAATCTGGAAGTTGAATTTTGTAAGTGCAAAATGGTTTGAAAATGATTCAAGGCTGAAAAATCAGGGAATATGTTGTTACCCCAAGCCGCTTCTTTGTGTGTTCAAGTAGAAATTGTGGGTCCAGTTTCGTTTGCGTGTACGCATCGATCTTGTTCACTTCCTGTAACATATCGATTAAGTTGCCTTCTCGACATCAAAGAATTGCAAAGGAAATTGATTTGCATTGGACTATCTACAACATTTGCAGAAAAATGTGAATTTACTTTAAACACAACAGAACAATGTGGTATAGTCACATCCCGCGACATTCAGACTTACCTCGATGAATTTCTGAATATTAGGTCTGTCCTTGGTGATATCATAGTTTTTGATACCAGAAAAGAATATCTGAAACCTTTCGATAAATGGCACATATGCAATGTCCACCTGTGCAGAAATGAACGTCGCAACAAGTCAACATGTCAACACAATTCTTCTGAAATGGAATTTAAAGGATTCCCGGATTGGTGTGACATACCAAACTGAACTGGCCAAGGAAGAAAGGGCCATCACTGAACTTTCCCAGGGCCGCTTCTATTTTATCCAGCGCAGCAACTAATGGAAGATAATGCATAAGAAGTTATAAATATGAGTTACATACTCTAGCCTGTAGAACTTATTACTCCCTCCGTTCGGAATTACTCGTCCAAGAAATGAATGTATCTAGATGTATTTTAGTTGTAGATACATCCATTTTTGTGACAAGTAATTCCGGATGGAGGGAGTAGATGATTAGACAAGTTACAGGTATCGCTCTGCTGTTTTACCAGTTTCCTCTGCCACATCTCCCTTGGAGGTTATGGATGAGTATAGTGCTTTATTGAACTCATCGATGTACACAAGCAGCTCCTCGGCAAACTGCTTCTTTGCAGAATCCTGCCAATTTATGAATGCAAGCGTTAAAACCACTGAGAAATTGCTTTCCCTGGTTACCATGAATCATGATGGTTAAAAATATTTACATCGGGGAGCAATGCTGGGCCATCGAAATTGCTGTCAATGTACTTGACCAAATCCAAGCTTTCTCCTTTCACCTCGTTGTTATGCTCCAGTGAAGGCACCTGTCGAAAATAAGTTAGTGTGGATGTATCACAGAGATGATGAACTGAAACAGTGTTAAGATATCGTACACGTGGAGCAGAGTTGAGATTCACCATACCTTGTTCTGTGGGTAAACCTTCTCCTTGTACCAAGCCGGCCTGTCTGCGAGATCGATCCCGACTATCTTGATCTTGTCTTGCAAACCCTGGAGAAGAAACACCATTAGATTTCATTCGGATGTAAACAATGATTCAGTGTTGCTTGCACAGCAGCAGCAAAAGTACGATTTCTGTTCGAAGAACATCAACAAATCAAAGAACAGAAGTTACCTTGTAGTTCCTGGCAATCCAAGCGCGCTGCGCATATGGGCAGTGATATGCAACATACAACCTTCACGAGACATGAAAAAAAGAATTGGCAGGTTAACCCTTGATTTATGCAGAGTGACAAGCCACAAGATGGTATCTGCAATGCAATTTGATCTCTCGTATGTCTTGTCCAAATTCACCTGGTGGTGCCGTCGAAGAGTGGAGGGGGCTCGGAGGTGGAGGTCAGCGAAGGGGGCAGATTTTCTTTCGGGGAGCTGCGCACGTTGGAGTAGAGAAACAAACACCAAGTTAAAAACAACACAACGGAGAAACGATTCGAATAATTTAATCGAGAATGAAGCGCAGTAGATTCTGCGCCGGGACTTGGCCTGCTCACATGACTGGTGCGGCAGCCATGGCGACGGTTCGGGGGGAACTCGAACTCCTGGCGGCGATGAGGCGGCGATGGGGAGCAGCTCGTCGCGAGCGGCGGATCTTTATACACGGCGACGGGACGGGAGGGGAAATGGAGGCGGGCGTCAGTGGTGACGAGCGGCAGGGGAAAGTGAGCGAAGTCATTGGTGCGAGCTTGTGCGGCAGTAAATGTGGATTCGACACGCCGATTCGGGTGATGCTCCATGGATGGATGGGGTCTGCCGGCCGGCCTCACCTGGACGCGAACGCGGTGTAGGTGCCATGGGGTTGCTCTTCCGGTACGTTCTGGAACGATGCCGACATGCGGTCATGCCGGTCGTTATTTTGTACATAGACACATTTTGCAACAACATACTCCTTCCGTTTTTATTTAATCTGCATATAGATTTGACAGAAGTCAAACTTCATAAAGTTTAATCAAATTTATAAAAATATATAAATATTTATCATAAAAAACTACATGATGAGAAAATACATTCAATAATGAATCTAATGGTATTGATTGATTATTGTACTAGTATAGTACTTCCTCCGTCCGAAAATACTTGTCATCAAAATAAATAAAAATGATGTATCTAGATGTATTTTAGTTATAGATACATTCTTTTTTATCCGTTTTGATGACAAGTATTTTTGGACGGAGGAAGTATATGTTAATATTTTTGTTTATAAACTTTATCAAAGTTTCAACGCTTACCTTTGATCAAAACTAATAGGCGGACTAAATAAAAACGGAGGAAGTACCTATTTTTTGTGTGGAGTGCAACTGCACATGTGGACAGGTCCCAACGGAGCGAGCCATTCATCTGACTAGCTACAGTCTGGATGCCTATAAATGCACGCACACATCTTTTACCTTCACCCATACAAGATTCTAAACCGGCACAATATTTTAGAATTAACGAAATTAACAGATGTTTCGTAGTCTATGAGAATCTATTTTCCCATCGAACGAAAATCACAAAAAAATCTAAAATAAATCCAGTATCACCACATATACCTCGTAGTCGATGAGAACATCTCCTCCGCTGAACGAACATCGCCGAAAAAACTAAAATAAATATAAAAAAAGGCGAGCACCGGTGCCAAGTGTAGGACTTAGAGCATAATTGATTTGCTATCAATATTTGGCTTGCCAAATGTTGGCATTGCCAAATATTGGCAACACCAAGACTTGCCAATTATTGGCAACTTTTTGTGAGATAGGCGAAACAACTCGTAGTCAACCAAATAGTTGTCAATATTTGGCACAATGCCAAACATTGGCATGCAAACCAATTATGCTCTTAAACTCCGGTGGCCTGGTTCCACCACAAGGACCTAACCATCAGAAGTTATTCCCACATGAACGAACATATGACCAAAGGACAAAAATTTACCTGGTTCTACTCTTCTGCCTCCTTACTTCAAGGGTAGCATTGCTCTTTTGTCAAGGGCCCTTCGGCTATATAAGGTCCCTAGAATAAACTCAAGAGGAATGTCACTCTCCCCTACTAGCTCTCTTCAGAGAGATACGGAGGACGAGATTCACAGTCCGAGAGACCTTCTAACACCCGAACCACACAGGGGCCGTGGGTCTGGAAGCGGCGACATTCTAACTTTTCCTTGCATCAGGCATGCCACAAGATGACCCTCTCATAGGATTGAACATATTTAAAAAACACCACCATGTCACTTTGTCGAATGTATGACGACCTTCATTATAAGGTCATGATGTCAGCTACGCAACTTTATTCTTGTAGACTTTGTTGGATCTTCAAGCGTAGAATTTTATAGGACAACAGCAAATTTTTCACGAGTGAATGACTTAAGGTTTATCAATGCGTGAGAGGTGTAGGATGAAGATGGTCTCTCTTAAACAACCCTGCAATCAAATACAAGAAATATCTTATGTCCCCAACACACCTAATACAATTCGGCGAAGAGATGGTGATACAAGTGTAATCTGGATGGCAGAAATAGTTTTTTATAGTCTGAACAAATAAAAACAGCAAGGTAGCAAGTAACAAAAGTGTGTGACAACAGTGTCTCAATGCTTAAAATAAGGCCTAGAGTTTATACTTTCATTAGTGCAATCTCTCAACATCATTAACATAACTAAATCACATAACAATCCCGCAAAGTGCGACAAAGAATCACTTTAAAGTCTTTATTCGTACCTGAGAAAGTAGAATGAAATCGTGTAGGTAGTAAACCACCTCAAAGTTGTGTTTTCAATCAATCTTATGAACCACCCCAAAGTTTCACGAACAGTTCTAGAGACCGTACTATGACAACAACATATAATACGCATCAATCAACTCTAATGTCACCTACCTACCCCAATGTCACTATGAGTATCTGTGAGTGAGACATGAATCAAGTGATCTCAAATCCAAGAGTAGTCAATCCAACATAACGAAACCTCAAAGAGCAAGACTCAATTCACTAGAAAAGAGATAGAGGGGAAGAACATCATGTGATTCGATTATATTAATAAAGCTCATGATACATCAAAAGCATGCCAAATCAAGAACCCCACAAGCTTGTGAGCTCGGGAGAGAGAGAGAGAGAGAGAGAGAGATCAAACACATAGCTATTGGTACAAACCCTCAACTCTGAGGATGAACTACACCCTCCTCATCATGGAAGCAGCGGGGATGATGAAGATGGCTTCTAGTGATGGCATTCCCCCTTCGGCAGGGTGCCGAAATAGGGCTCCGGATGAGATCGCTTCCGAACAGAGGATTGCGGCAGTGGGAAAACTCAACTAGGTTACTTTTCAGAGGTTTCTAAATATATGGGAATTTTCAGCGTTGGAATCGCGCTAGGGGAGTCTTAATGACCCCACAAGCTCACATGGTGCGCCCTAGAGGGCGTCACCTGAGCTTGTGCCCCCCGGGCACCTTTCGGCTCCCTGCCGAAGCTTCCTGGGTCTCTTTTCTTCCATAAAATTACCATAAATTTTTATCACGTTTGGACTTCTTTTGGTGTGGTTTTTCTGGAAAACAAATAAATAGGCAAAAAAACAGGAACATGCACTAGGCACTAGATTAATATGTTAGTCCAAAAACTAATATAAAGTGCATCAAAACCATGTAGAACTCATGTAAATATAGCATGAATACTTCATAAATTATAGATATGTTGCAGATGCATTAGGTCACCATATGCATCCTTGCCTATTCATCCCTAACCACGTTGCTAAGGATACCCATAGTCGAAACTTGATTCTTGAACGTCAACATTGGTGACGACCGTGGGTAATCCTTGCAATGTGAAAATTCATCGACCCATGAGGCTAGATGGCCCCACCTAAATCAAGTTTCGGCCAAAGCAGAAGGTAAGAATAGGTAAGGTGTGTAGTCGCCAAATGGTGAAGAACTCCTCGAATGTGCCTTGGAGTCGTCGTGGATCCTCAAGGTCACTCCAACTAGGAGTCGTGTGGATCCTCAATGCGCAACCCCGCACGTCTTCACCAACCTCAGAGTCACCGTGGATCCTCGGCGCCGCACCGATTAGGAGTCACCTGGATCCTCAACGCCACGACCTTGCACGTCTTCACCAACCTCGGAGTCATCACGAATCCTCGATGCCGCTTCGCTTAGGAGTCTCAGACATATCTATATTTTGTATTATTGTTTCATGCTATTATATTATCATTTTTGAATGCTTTTTATAGCAACTTTTATTATTTTTCTGGACTAGCCTATTAATTCAATGTGCAACGCCAATGTTGTTTCCTCCATTGTTTTGACTCTTTAGAAAAACAATATTTATGGAGCTCAAAATAGCCTAGGGTTTACGAGGATTTTTTCGGAGATAGAAGAATCCATAAAGTAC
Source organism: Triticum aestivum (assembly GCF_018294505.1). NCBI lineage: Eukaryota > Viridiplantae > Streptophyta > Magnoliopsida > Poales > Poaceae > Triticum > Triticum aestivum. Next base: position 427,431,726 of record NC_057804.1, on the reverse strand, counting down.
CGGAAGGGGATAGGGGGAACATGGCCAGGTGGCGTAGCCAGGGTGCCTCCCTCCGTCCCTCGTGGGGAGGCCGTGTGGGGCCCCTGGCCTAACCCATTTCCCGTATGAATCCCATATTCCCGAAATCCCGTGTACCATTTTTTATGACTTTTTACACTGCCACAAGTTTTTGTTCCAGGGAGATCCAATCTGGAGGCCTCTTTTGGCACCCTACCGGAAGGGATCCATCACTGGAGCCATCTTCATCAACCTTGTCGCGACCATGACCATGTGTGAGTAGTTTTCTTAGGACCTTAGTATCTATATCTATAGCTAGATGGCATGCTCTCTCCCTTGTTATTTAATACAAAGTTCCCGTGAGTTGCCTCACATGATCATAATACATAGGATGTAATCAATGGTTGGGTTTGTTGGGATATGATGAATTGGCTCACTTTATGATCAAATGTTTCATTGAATTATATTGAATCTTTTGAAGTTTCTTTGTTGCATAATTAAGTAGTCATGTATACTCTCCGATCTATTTGTCTTCTTTGGCCAAGATTGATGGGTAGTTGTTCAAATGGAGTTGTGCATGGTAGTGAGTTCAATCTTGTGGTGATTCATCCACTACTACAGGATGCTGCTAATGCGACACTACAATCAGAGACCCTTCGACAAAACTGTGTGCGATGCATTAATCGCAAATGATGATGTAATAAAACCGTTAAAAAGAAACAAAACGTTTGCGATGGCGGAGACATCAAACACGATTAGATTGTAGTTGCGTGTGCGATGTGTGGCATACAGTTCACTCGAATGAACTTTTTGCGATGAGCATAACAGTAGAAACGGCTAGACAGATGAAGGTGTGTGCGATATACAACATACAGTTCACTCAGATAAACTGTTTGTGATTTGGCAACACAACAGAAACAGTCAGCCAGATCAATGCGGGTGCTATATACGACATACAGTTCACTCGGATGAACTGTTTGCGATTAGCCAACACAACAGAAATGATTCAACTTAACAAGATGTGTGTGATACGCGGCAAACATGTCAGTAATTAGAAATGTGTGGGCCAGATCGTTAACAACACAACTGATTCCTGTTAACAAGCCGTGTGTGTTGTGAGCAACGATTGCTTGTATACAATTGTGAGAGATTGATGAAATCATCACCGATGGGTTCCATTATTTAGTCCGTGTGCGATGTGGTTTGCTCTATCCGCACAACATCTATGCTCTGTCTATAGAACATCAACATATATACTTATAAGAACATCATTGCATAACCAAATTAAGCATACAATTACATAAGTGAGTACACACATAACATTTCCACACACCAAAGTAAGCTATTACATGCATACTAAACTAGGAGAACCGAGCATCTAATCATCTACTTCTTGTTGTGACGACGCTTGCCATTGCTCTACTTCTGGCTGGATCCCTAGCCATTTTAGGGAAGAAGGCACTTCCTCATGTCAATGATCCACCTATACATCTCGTAGCTCGTGTACACCTCCTTGGCCGCGTACATGATGTGAGCTTTGTCGATTTTCTCCATCCAGGTCGAGTGCCAGGCACGCTTGTCCTTATTATAGGAATTCTTCATGTCTTTGTAGTAGGGGTCGCTGATGGCCTCGACGAGGTGAACCAGTGAGTCCTTCTCATGCTTCTGGCTGCCCCAAGTCTTGTATTGGCCCTGGATGTTGACAAGATTATGGCAGGCGATGCCCGAATTCTTGAGCACCTTTACATCGTTGGTGATGTCCACCGTAGCGAACATGTGTAGTGGGGGCTGTTGACAAACCTAGCGAAATGCTCGCAAGGCCTTGTGGCCAGGTAGTAGTGGTAGACAAGGACGTGATTGCGCACGTACATCTGGGCTGACGACTACCTTGGGACAAGATCCGACATGAGTGTGGGTGTACTCGAGGTTGAACCCGACCACCTTGTACTTCTCCTCAACAAGCAATAGCTCCATGATGTGGATGGAGTGCTCCACCCAGACCGGGTTGTTGGTGTACACCACCGAGAGCTCCGTTAACCTTTTGTGGGTGTCCACCACGCATGCATGGTGAATTGCTCCTTGTCATCGGCAGCCGCTTGGAGCACCAGTTGAACCGCATAGGATACCCTCTAAGAATTTTTCATGGTGGGTGTGCTTCTTGCAATATTGGGGCGCGATCGAAAGGTTGAAGAGATACAAAGGTTAAATGGCCGCTATAATAAATGGGGGCCGGCCGACCTATAATTGTCGCGTCTTGTCACCACGTTCATAGCGGAGGATTCCAGTGCATGCTTAAGCACCCCACACGTGTTTCGTTTTAGCACGCGTGGGCTCGAAGAGGTGCCAAATGTATCATTGGTGAGCCTGTTCCCGCGCAACCGCACAATTTACCGCGCAAGCTTCCCGCTCGGCTAGTTTGGCCATGCATCGGCTAGAAGAGGGGCAAATTGTGGGCATTTATTGGCAAAAAGCTTTGCAAAAACGAAGTGTGTGGAATGACTTCAATCATAAGTTTACCCATGGATGATGAGGTCAAAGTTACACTGAAGGGTGATGATGGACACTCATGTGCGATAATTAATTATGCGCTCTATAGGGCACACGGTTGAAGAAACCAACTATGTGCAATAATGTCGAAGATCACAGTCGAGTTAGCTATACGGATCGTTCGCATGAGATCGACAAGGGAAACACATTCGAGAATGATTAGTAAAAACTAAGTCCATTGCATATTAAGGTCAAAATAGTACTACCAATATATGAATCTCATACGAGGCCATTTCAACGATTGTACAACAAAAACCCGAAATATTACAAGGTTCAAATTCCAGAGTTATATGGCTCAAATCGAAGATTACAAGGTTCAAACTGATATTAGAAATGAAATTCAGCTCATTCAGCTGCAAATGCCCGTGCTGATCAGCTGAACATGAATATAAGAGAGGTTCAAAGTAATATTACCACTTGTAAGGCTACTTTCGAAACCTCATCATTTTTGCAAAGAGATCAGCCACTGAGAAGTCATGTATGGGGTTGACACAATGACTTCCGATTACTCTGCCAGCTGAAGTTCCAAAATGAAATTCAGATTTTTTGGAGCCTTTTCCATTCTACCGCAACCATCGGCGCTAATCAACAAACAATTCATTTTTGCGAAATAAATGTAGGGCAAACCTCATTACCTTTAGCACCCTTGCTGTCATAACAAAGAACTTGGCGAATATGATCTCGGGTAAGGTCCCTCGGTAGGAGTTCAAAGTAATTTCTGAGAGATGCAGATCTAGCCATTCGATGTGATTGTTATATTGTATCACATTATCCACCACCGGGCCTAACCATATCTGCAATAGAAGAGAATGTATTAGTGCCTCAATGCAGTTTTGAACACTACTACATGCCTATTTGGTTTGCAGGATTTGTAAAATGCACTAACATGCCATCTTTGATCCGACATGATTAACATGGGCATTTGTTTACAATCTAGAAAAATGTAGCCTTCTTCACAAGAGGTTGGAGTGGATGAAAAATTCCCTAAGAAACTAGTACAGATGAATCCAAAATGAGAAATGCTTATGGATTGTAACCATATGAATCAAGCAACCAATATGGGGGGAAACATGTATGTACTGAAATCCTCCAAAATTCCTTCAGAAATCATAGTACATTGTCATTGTAAACTTGGGAAAAGGTGCCAAAAAGTGAACTCCCTTAAGGTTTAACATTTAACAGGAAAGGAACATCACCTCAATATATAGCTCTCCAGGCACGGAAAGCATCTCAAGAAACTGACAACTTGGTCTAGGTTGGGGCCGATAGATTCTAGTGCCAAGACCTTCACTGCGCTAGATTCGGGGTCAAGCTTGTCAGAATCATTTGTTGGATGACAGACGGACATACATCTTCAAAATTAGAAATAATGTTAATTTCTAGAAGGAGAGGTAGAAGACGACTATTGTACCTGAAAGGGTGTGGATCCAATAACAAGTTCAGTGTATTTGACAGACGAGTAGCCCACCACTATCAATTTTAGCACAAAAATGACATTGATTCTTGTTGGAACTTGTTGATCAACTAAAAGTAATCATTCAAGTGAACGTGTGTCCTCAATGACCATACTGTGGTACACCTTTTGTGATCTCTTTTTGCAGCACTAGCAACACACATAAATAGTCCGGGAGTCATGAAGGTGATGTGGAAGCTACTCAACCCATTGATCGCCTGAAGGCGAATGTACTCGACTGGAGTACAACCACAGAGTAGGTGCTCCATGTCATTCATTGGGATGCAGATGACGACGAGCTCGAGATGCTTCAGTTGTAGTAGAAAAAGAGTGGGCGCGTCATTAAGAGGGGAATGGCAGTTCATGAACTTGGCGAGGCGCAGCATGGGCGCGAGGCGGAGCGCGGACATTGGCAGTGAGCACATATGCCTATCATTAAAAGTGAGCTCCTCGAGCCGATCTAGGGTGGGGGATCGAAACCACTCATCAAGCTTGGCTTGGTCCTTGCCGTTGGAACGGAACTTGTCCGTGCTAATTAAGGCCTTTGATTGGGCCATGGTGACTGCCAAGGATCTGGGACAACGCGTCCATGCTTTTGCAATAGCCATGGCAGAGCTTGTGGGCGTCAATGAGGTTGAGAGGGGTGGAGTGCCATAGGGGGCTCCACCGCCGGGAAAGGACGGTTGTACGCGCCCCATATTTGATTGGGAGGAGGGAGATGAGGACTATCAACATATCACCGGGGAGGCTGCTGATGAAGTCTAGGCCTGCTGGAGTCGCTTGCAGTTCATGCCTGACCCGCCTTCGCTTGTTGGCAGCCTCGTTCTCCACCTCTGGAGTTTCCTTGTCAGCGACGCTTTCTGATAGAAATGGGAGTACATGGAATATTTAGTTAAAACTGGGCAATAGAAAAGTGTATTGGTAACTAGAAGTTATTAGGTAGGAATACAGTAAGAAAAGGAAATAACAATTGGTTGCTTAAATACTACATAATTCATTTGACATTGCTGGGTAAGTCAACATGCAGATAGTTGGAAAGAAAACTTACTTCGAACAAAGTCTGGATGGATGATTTTGTCGGGGAAGTTAGCATATATCTCATGACCAGGCCCTTTTATGTGTAGTGCAATTTTAGTGCCAGCTTTCAGTACTTAAAACATAGAAATTTCTGTCCAAAAGCCAGTGCCAAAATAGGAGTCACCACGTTCATCAAGTCTTACAGTAGCAACGATTGTAAATCCATGGTTTGTGTGCAATATGACATCCCTGCAATCTTGATTTATGTAAAGGTAAAGATTGTGCACTACATATTCTGTTGCATAGCAAGAGACGCGCTGCAAAAAATGGTAGGGTTGTTAAAGAAAATATGGTAACATGCAAATATGGGCTCAAATTGAAAGAACTGTACATGATTTGCAATCGAAGGACAAAAATTTATAATTAAACAGATAAGGTAAACATGATGACATGGAAATATGAGAGTAATCAAAAAAACAATACGTCATTAATTTGCCTAATTTAAAACAAAACAGAGGCTGGGCAACTTGCTCCCAGGGAGCTCCCCCGATGGCTTCCTTTGCTGGCCGTTCGATGGGGGTTCGATCTTGGTCAACGAGGTCCTTTTTTCACTGCTGACCGTTGGATGCTCGATGGAAATTCATCAGTCTCGTTTTGACCGCGCGGTGAGTTCGTTGGGGCGATGACTTGTGGGCTCAGCCTCCTGCGCTATTGGCTGGGTCAATTCTTTTTGGGTCGCGGGCGGCCTCTCCTTGCCCGTCGCGTGCGTGTCTCGCATCGCGCGTCGTGGGCTAGTGCGCGCCTTTGGAATGACACGTCTACACCCGCCGCTACCCTTCCATGCAATGACGAGTGGGTCAAGATGGCCGTTGGTTCCATGTGTAAGCGACTTTCTGTTGTTTTCCTCCGTGTTACGTCTGTGCAAATGTTTCTCGGTGGGAGCGTATGGGCAGAGAGGCATGGGGCGGTGTGATGCAGGTCAGCCGACGCGTGCACACCCGCGTCTTCCTATCACACAATGATGGGTGGGCCAGATTGCCGATGGTCCTACACGTCGATTGGTGGGCTTCGTGCAATCCATGTCGCTTCAATTATGCCAGGGTTGGAGAGAGTTGTTGGTTCCTGTGCGCGTCGTGCCGAGGCTGACCTCCACGCACTACCGCGTCCACTGACGCGTCGTTTCTCCAGGTCGTCCGGTGCCTTTGTTTAGTTTTACAAGGCCACTGATGCTGGGCCCGTGTTGAGGGGCGGGGCCAGTGGTCAGTTGCGCTATGTTCGATAGCTGTTGGGTTCGTGTGGCCAACGCATTGCTGACAACTGAACGTGCGAGCGCCGCACGTTGGGTCCCTCGTGCGAGGCGTCGCCCATGTGCTGGTGGCAAACCCTTCCCCAATCACAACAGCCGCCAGAGCCGCCGCGCCTCTCCTTCCTCCTCGCCGCCCCCTGCCGCGGCGCGCATCCCTCGGATCATCGTGCCCAACTCCCCTTCGTGTTTCTCCTCCTCCCAGAACCACATCTCGTCGCTTAGGCTCCTTGGTGGCGGCCGGCTCGAGGCGAGCCTGGCGCAGGCGGGGAGAAGCAGCGGGGCGGCGGATGCGGGCGGGAGAGTGCCGGACGGCACCGTCATTGTCGCCCCGCCAAGACGCATCGAAGAAGGACCAGGATCTCACCCTCGTCCCTTCTGGATGCACCTCCCCAGTGAGTTCCTCCTGCCCAATTCAGCTCCCTTTTCCATCTAATTTCATTCTTGTTTCACATGTTGGTTTGGTTGGCAAGAGACGTTGCGCCGCCGACTGCAGTAGCCAGGGTTGGCGTTGGTGATGTCTGTAGTATTTTCGTCCTCGCCAGTCACACAATTCCTAGGTTTGGTCAATATACTTATCTTTTGATTTCTCCTATATTTTCCTTCCTGATTTTGTTTGATGATTTGCTAGGTTATGGGACTGGATCTCCATTTCCAAGATTCTTAGCTGATAAGTATATTGTGCGGAAAAATCTCTACTGAATGACAAATCCAAGCAATGTAAGCGACCTAACATTTCACTGGTTGTATGGTACATCTCATACAATTTCTGAATTCCAATACCTTTCCTGTGTAGCTGGATACTCCATGGGACAAAGTTGAAGCTTTGTACATCACTTCTCTACCTGTTTATTAATGTTTCTTCATGTTTGGCAGTGATCTGGGTTTCCATGTACTTGATAGATGCATTCCTTATCTTTATGTGTTCCATCTATGTATATATGTTTCTGCCCATAAATGTATTTATGAGCTTGCTCCGTTTTTACTGCTTTCCTATGTCAATTTGAAAAGTACCCTTTATTCCCCTAAAAAGGGCTATACATGCATTTAAACGAGTGCACATTTTCTATAAACATAAGCATTGTCTTTACCCCACTGCTCTCTGGTGTGCAGCGACGAAGATTTCATGCTCAACCTCCCTCACGGCCCCAGGTTCGGCTACTTTCTAGTTTTGTTAGTTTTCTTCTTGGTAGCACTGAACACCATGGAAACATGGGTGTCGTGGCCACACACATGCATTTTGTCGTCCTCCTTAAAATTCAATTAGGTTATATGCAAACATGCAGCCGTGTTTACTTAAGATCCAATTAGATGAATGCTGTTTATTTTTTCATATAGTTTTTATTTAGAAAGGCCTCATATGCAAGTCGGGGACATGCCGTGAGCATATGGTTTTGTGATCTATGGTCTTGAGTCATATGTTGGATGGGTGATAATGGAAATTTTCTTGAGGATAAACCCGTGCATAAGTTTTGTGAGAGTTAAACATGTTTTATGAAAGGTAAAGCTGTTTTTTGAGAGTTAAACCCGTGCATACGAATGTATTTTTTTAGAACTGGTCAAACTATTTTTTGTGAGAGTTAAAGCTGTTTTCTGGAGGACAAACCCGTGAATAAGTTTCTCATCTGTAGAGATTAATTAATAGGATGGCAATTTAAGTTTATTGGAGCTCTTTTTAAGAAGTGGGGGTCTGCTTTGGTTTCTTGCTGTTTGCATATTCTCTTAAAAATACTTGACTGACTGTAGCTGACTGTTTATACATCAATAATATGGGCAGTTGAATATGGCGTTTTCAAGTGAAGGATTTCAAAAATCTAATATGGCATGCCTATTTTTCATGAAAAACAAATGGTACCTTATTTACTATTTAGTTTTTAAGCTAGACTAATTTGACTACACGCGTCCTGAGGTGCCTTCTGTTTTGGAATAGTCATAGAATGCTCCTTATTACGAGATGTTCCTTTGTCACTATTTGAAGTTCTGCCTAGGGTGGCCTTTGTCTTAGTTTACAGCTTCATATGGCTACCTATGTATAACATATGTATGTTCTGTTTGAACCGTCTCAAATCACATAGAGATGTTAAATTTTCAATTTGTTGCCTCGCGGTCGTGTGCCATCACCATGTTTACTCCAGAAAATGGAATGTGCAGAGTTTCTGTGTTGATTAATCAAATATTTGCTTTGCCTTAAAGACTGTCCCCATCTATGTTCCAGGTTGTGGCAACGCTGCAGATATGCCCATTGCCATTGAGCATTTCTATCTATATGCTTCTATAGAGTATTTGGTTTTTGTACTATACGCTTGATGAAATAATTTCCTTATAAGCTGGGACAAGGCGTTTGTAGTTGATATTTGTACTATAAGCTCAATTTTTTTGGTTCATCTCATCTCTGGTTATTTTTTTCGTTTTTTGTGTTTCTGCAGCACATTATCATTAGCATATAAAACCTCTTATATTTCTTGTTTTCAACAATTATTCTTTGGCAGGGAAGACTATGATAACACTAAGATTATCAAGAAAGGATTCAGGGCTTTTTTTGAATCCAGATTATCACACATGATGCAAAATTAACAACCACGACTTTGAAATATGGATGATGATGCTTATTATGTGCTAGAAATCAAATATGTAAAGGAGAAGATAATGTTTGCGAAGGTGTGTATGCTGAACAAGCATCCTGATTGATGTGTTTTTCTGTTGTTTCTTGATGTGCCCTCATGCAGCTGTGTCCATATATACCGATTGTTATACTTATTGTTGTGTGAGTTGCAGGAGAGGGGAGAGAGATACAGGTTGATTCTGGGTAAACTTTGCTTAATTTATTGGAGAAAATGCTCGATAGATCTCATGGATGGATGAGGTTGTGGCAGTAGTTCTCGGGTGCAATATCTACCTTGATAGAGTGATCAACCAGGGCACATTAGAAGCAGAAGAAGAGGAAACGTTTGGGCCGTCTATGGCGTTGAAGATTCAGTGTTTCTGTCTTGTGTACATGCACGGCCAGTTCAGTAACTAGATGGCCTTTTCTACTGTACTGGTGCTGCTACTTTTCACATGCTAGCTTCTTTGGAAAGCGCCAACAGTGTGTACAACATGTAAAGAGTCCATCTTGAAGGAACAGAAGCAGAAGTATGGAGCTGATGTATTAATGGTCAATCAAGGAATTCAGTCTCGAGGATCTTAACTAATGATGTGTGAGTTGAGCCTTAGCTCATTTTCAAAGTAACGGAAGTACAAGAGATTACTTGAAAATACACATTTTTTCAATGCGACATGGTCTTAAGTGCGATTTTATACCACCAAATTAAAATATCATTGTAGACAACAAGCCTACATTTTTATTTTATTTTATTAAAGGGGTTAAACTTGTTATCGTATGTGTTTGCCCACAACTAAATCAAAACATGATTTTTTTTCAATGTGAACATGGATTCAATGGGTCTATGCGCCATTTGACGCTGGTCCTTGCAAAATGAAACTATTTTCATCGACAACATGGTTTCAGCAGGTCTCTGCGCCAATTGGCGCAACTGGTCAACTAGTATAGAAAGAAGAGGGGGAAAATCCCCTTTGACGTATATGGTGCATGTGGCACCTTTTATCCAAATGTAGCAATATTTAGAATATGTTCAGGAAAGTAGGACATGCCAACTGATTTAGGGTGAGATTGAACATACCACATGCATCCTCAGGTACGATGACATGGAATCTCTGGCGGAGGCCGCAAAGTCCTGATGTGTTGGCGCACTGTACACTCTATGAATGAAAGAAAACCCTCAAATTAGCTCGAATAAAAATGAATTCACAATGATTTCCGCCGGGTGATTAAAGGAGGCAGATGAACTAGGATATGAGATGATATAATATCTCATTAAATTAGGTACCTTGTCGTCCATGAGAAAGAACCCTCAGTACGGCAGATTCCCCAACCGAGCGGAGCTGGGTCGACCGCGAGCAGTGTCGAGAAAGTCGATGGCGATAGGCGACGGCAAGCGGAAGTGGCGAAATGCGGTGGGGTTTGCCAGCAGCCTGGCGGCAGCGGCAGGCATCAAGCTAAGTGGTTACTGCCGCGATAGGTGGTGCCATGCATAGAAGCGGAGGAGCTTGTGCAGGTGTGCATGGGGACCAGAGGGGGTGGCGGGCGGGGGTGAGTGTTTTTGTGACATGGGGATGGCGAGGGTTTTCTTTTTTGTTTTTTGAATTGGGTGGTGAGGGTTTTCTGTCCCACAAAGAATTTCGGAGGCAACGGTTTGCTAGAGCCAACCGTGTGTGATTTACGCAACAGGCAAAATAAAAGTCACTGCACATGGTTCCAATTTTGGGAACCGTGTGTGATTGAAGCAACAGGCAAAATGAAAGTCATTGCACACGGTTGCAATTTTGTACCAAATTTCGATCAAATATTTAACTAAGAAATGTTTATGCATGTCACCAAAAATTATATCATTGAACACTATGTTCAAATACGCATCCAACAATATATTTTTTGCTGACCTGCACTAACATTTTGTCGGTTAAATCTTTGGTTAGTATTTAACACAAATTACAAAGGGGACCAATAAACGAGGATGGAGGTAAATTCCATCAACCGAAATGATTGCATCCATATCCCACAGCTAGACATAAGTAAACATAGATTAAACATACTCAGACATAGATAATAAGCGTACACGTACACAAGCATAGGTTAACCATCATTAAGCATGCTCAAGCGTACATAGTTCGATCCCACATCTCATCTCACATGTCGGCACGATCCTGAAGCTTCTCTAGGTACTCGGCATACACGCCGTGCGCCACCCTGCGAGAATACTTCTGCTTGAAGGAGCCAACGGCCCGTCCTCTTGCATGCGCCAGAACACTTTGATACGCATCATGAAGCTTGTGGTTGCAGAATGGGCATCCATAGCCGCCGTTCCAAGTCCTAATACACCTGTTATACATTCCCGTATAAAGCTCCCTCAGGATTTGACTCTTGTACCTTCTCTGAACATCTTCATCCTCGCTGTCCACATCGTCAGACAGCACCTATACAAATAGTAAAAAATGTGGCGTCAAATTAATGGTTACAAACTAATCTCTAGAGAACATTTGGCAGTTACTAAAAATTGGCATCAAATCAATGATTACATGCCGTGAAGTAGGATTAGGAATTTATGGCTATTTATTTCTACATATCGAGAGATTATGGTTCGATTTTAAGCACATTTGTCAATGTACAGACCAATCTTGAAGAAAATAACAACACAAACATATGTAGGTCATACAAAATCAACTGTCAAGGTCTAGCTAGGAATTATTAGCACGAACACTAACCCTTGTCGGATTACTAGCAGAAATCATTTCCACGGATCAAACAACTAATCACTTATCATTTGTACCATTCAAACAATCAATAAACTACACGGATCTAACGAAACTTACTCGGATTTCATGGATTGGGAGAACATAACCATAGGATTTCTATTCCAAAAAGGGGGAGGCAGGAGTAACTAGAGAAACCCTAGGATCTATTTGACACATAAATGGGTATAGATGACTAACCAGTTGTCTGTCGTCGTCACCGGAGTGGTCGTCGGAGTCGTCGCCCGAGTCGTCACCGGAGTCGGTGTGGAACTCCGCCTCCGGCTGAGGAAGCTCAACGTCGTCGATGATGTCAGGATGCAGCAATAACTCGCTAGCGGTGACGACAACCTTTGTCTCCATATCCACGCCGTGCTCCGGTGCTTTAGCAGCCCCAGCGTCGCCACTCCGTTTGATGGGGCGCTTTGGCGGCATCCTCATACACTGACGGCTTTGAGGACTGAGAGCGGCATCGAGGATGAAAGCGGAGAGAGAGGATTGTGTGTGTGGAGAAGATGGGGGGTGCGGCCGCTCGGGCGGACCATTAATATGGAGTAGTGGGAGAGAGGCGGGCGGCGGTCAAACTGCTGGCTCGCCTCCCGGTGAGTCTGCGCACCGGACTGCTGGCATGCCTACCGTAGTTTCACATAGCCACTCGCACGCCTCCTGTTGACACTGCGCAACGAGCACTCCTCCATCAATTCACACACCTGCACACACGCCTCCCAGTCTGCCTGCGCGGCGGACTGCTCGCATGCGTCCCATCAACTCACGCCTGCTCGCACGGCACACGGGTCGCATGGCGACACATATTTTTTTTTCTATTTGGATGATTAATGGTGTCACTTTATTGTTTAACCGAAGCATGACACGTATCCATTGTTGGTCTAACGCTCATGGTTCAAATAAATAATCCGTTTGGGATATTGGTTCCCAATTATCAATAACCTCCCATTTGTAATTAGATGAAGATTACATCAAAACTGGTCTCAAATTTGACAAAAAAAAGTACAATGCAACTTTGTATTGGTGTCCATATGACAACACGATAAGTTTCATGAACTTCAAATAAGTTTGGATGTACTAGAATTAAAAAGCAAGATTCTTAATGTTTGAAATTTGTTGCACGGGGAGTAAACATGCACCCAATGAAACACATGTGTTTTTGCAATCCGTTTAGGTCCAGTGTCACATGTGCATGTAGCTCGAATTTGAATTTTGCACATTATATAGGTCATGCTCTTGGATGACATGCATGATACAGTTTGAGCACACACACATGCATGTGTACGCACGAAGTGGCTAGGACAATGACACGTCATGAACCGATCTCGCCCTGTGTGGGGAGTGTACGATTTTCGACGCACGCGCCACATTAATGTTGTGAAATGGTATTCAAACATGCATGCATGCATCACGTCCATACATATGCATGTAGTGGTTGTCCTCGAACAGTACACTCCCTCGCGTGGTTATCGGTGACAACCCTATATATTCGTGGGACTGCGTGGACATCCATGATCACCTTGACCGACAACAAGATAGGTTACCATGGCAGATTCTTCATTTGGTTCTTGTTATTGTAGTATAGGTCATGGTGAGATTCAGACCTAATTAAGTTTGAGCGCATATACTATGCACACATGCATGCATGAATCCCCATCGTTGGCTTGAAGTGTGGTGTAACATATATATACATCGTCAACCTAACCCTCACTCAATGTTGGTATTTCTAGTTTGAAATCACGATGCCACATCAAAGTTGTTCCATTGTGTACTCAAAAACACACCTCTCCATACATATGTTTGGGCCACGCGCATGCAGTGGTTGTCTTCGGGGACTAGCTACTTATGTGATTATTGGCGAGCTAGCCTATCTCCGGGGTCGCATGTGAGGGAGTCCTAGACTAGGGGGCCCTCGGGCGTCCGGGCTATGCAATATGGGCCAGACTAATTGGCCGCAAAGATACAATACATAAGGCCCTCCCTCGTGTCTGGGTGGGACTCTCCTTTGCGTGGATGGCAAGCTTGGCGTTCGGATTTTGCATCTTCCTTTCTCTGTAAACCAACTCTATACAATCCTACGTCCCTCCAGTGTCTATATAAACCAGAGGGTTTAGTCCGTAGGGGCAGAACAATCATACAGGCTAGACATCTAGGGTTTAGCCATTACGATCTCGAGGTAGATCAACTCTTGTAACCCCTATACTCATCACAGTCAATCAAGCAGGAAGTAGGGCATTACCTCCATTAAGAGGGCCCAAACCTGGGTAAACATCATGTCCCCCGCCTCCTGTTACCTTCAATCCTTAGACACATAGTTCGGGACCCCCTACCCGAATCTGCCGGTTTTGACAGCGAGCTTTCATTGAGAGTTCCACTGTGCCATCACTAGAAGGCTCGATGACTCCATCGATCATATACAACAATAGCGCCCCGAGGGAGACTTTTCTCCTCGGACAAATTTTCGTATTCTGCGGCTTCGCATTGTGCGCCAACTCAATTGGCCATCTGGAGCAGATCGACAGCTATGCCCCTGGTCATCATATCAGTTTTGGAAGTCTGAACTATGTCGCTGACATCCGAAGAGACTTGATCTTCCAAGGGTTCGCGGCCCTAGCCTCAGCTCCGGCCTTAGATCTGGCGCACATCACTAGGTCTGAAGACGGGAGTTTAAAGCCCGCCGGACTCTCTGCAACTATAGAGCTTGACACCGGAGAACTGGAGGGGATCACATCACCGGCAGGCCTGGAGCTACGCTAGGCCCCCTCTATCCTCATGAAGCCGGACTCGCCTCCGTACACTAGCTCCAAGCCCTCGAGGTCCGCATCATGCGAGCTCGGCCAGGGAACTTCTGTCCCGCCCATCTCCACGGACTCTTGCTTCCCCGTCCAAATCTCGCTTTTAAACGAAACCCTGGACTTAATGCGTCTTCTCGCCATTACAGAAGAATCACTGCCGAACTACGCCCAGCCCATACTAGGGGCTGAGAGAGGGGAACTTTACGTCCCACCCACCACCCACTCCATAGCCACTGACGAAGACTTGACCGACATGCTCGACTACGCCTCTGAAGACATCGACGGTATGGACGAGGATGCCGAATAGGAGCAAAGCTAGAACCCGTCATTCACTGGACGCTGGACGGCCACTTCCACATATCATGTGTACATGGTGGACACACCCAAAGAGGATGATGTCGATGGTGGGAAGGGTCCCGTCGAGGACAAGCCTTCTGAGGCACCACCAAAGCATCAACGTCAGCGAAAAAGACAGCAATGCCGGCACCGGAGACAATAATACCCGGATAACGCCGAAGACCAAGAAGCCCCTATCGAGCCAACATCCGAACATGACGATTGGGAGGATGAGCAAGTTAACCCCGACGATCCCGTCGGGAACGAGGGCTCAGAGATAGTAACTACCTACCGATCTCCGGAGAGGATGAGAGCCTCGGCGATGAAGACTTCATCGTACCAGAGGAACCCCTCGAACAAGAGCGCTTTAAGCGCCGGCTAATAGCCACGGCAAGAAGCCTGAAAAAGAAGCAGTAACAACTTCAAGCTGATAAGGATTTACTCAATGACAGATGGACTAATGTCCTGGCAGCCGAGGAATACGGCCTCGAGCGCCCAACTAAGAGTTACCCAAAGCGCATGTTGCTATCCCAATTCGACGACAAGGTCCCGGAACCTATACCATAGCACGTAACGCCACAGATGGACCCGACCGACCACCTCGTGACCGGGACAGAGCGGCAACTCAACCCGAACACCAGATCACACCACCTCGCCCTAGAGGCAGAGAGACAGTGGCTGCAGGATACACATACGACCTATGACAGGACCTGGACAATAGAGCCGATCATACCAGATCAATATATGGATCAAGGGGGCGTACACCAGCGCGAGAAGACGGCCATCAGGCCTGGCGCAACAAGCACAACCTCACTCGGGCCGAAAACCGCATACGAACTTCATCCGAACTGCGTCGTTACGTCGCCCGATACAGAGGCGCCGTACACCCCCTATGCTTCACCGATGAGGTAATGGAGCACCAGTTCCTAGAAGGGTTTAAACCCGTGAACATTGAATCATACGATGGCAAAACAGATCCTGCAATATGGATTGAAGATTTCCTTCTCCACATCCACATGGCCCATGGTGACGACTTACATGCCATCAAGTACCTCCCTCTAAAACTTAAGAGACTGGCACGGCACTGGCTGAACAGCCTCCCAGAAAACTCTATTGGTAGATGCGAAGACTTGGAGGACGCCTTCAGAAACAACTTCCAAGGTACCTATATTCGGCCCCTAGATGCCGATGACCTTAGTCACATAATCCAGCAACCTGGCGAATCAGCCCAGAAGCTCTGGATCAGGTTCTTAATCAAAAAGAACCAGATTGTGGATTGTCCGGACGCCGAAGCCCTCGCGGCCTTCAAACACAGCGTCTGAGCTAAGTGGCTCGCTCAACACCTCGGCCAAGAGAAACTGAAGTCCATGGCAGCCCATACCGCACTTATGACCCACTTTTGCGCGGGAGGAGATAGCTGGCTAGATCGTAGAAGCAATAGCACCAGTGACCCAGGCACCTCTGAAGCCAAGGACAGCAATGGCAAGCCACGACGCGACAAGCACAAGCGTCGAAACAATAACAAAGACACGATGGTCAATGCCGGATTCAGTGGCTCCAAATCCGGTCAACGGAAGAAGCCATTCAAAGGAAACAAAGATGGTCCATCCAGTTTGGACAGAATACTTGATCGGCCTTGCCAGATTCATGGCACCCCCGATAAACCTGCCAATCACACGGACAGAAACTCTTGGGTCTTTAAACAGGCTGGCAAGCTCAATGCTGAACACAAGGGGAAAAGGCCGCCCAACGAGGACGACGGTGAAGAACCTCGCCGACCGAACACAAGGGGACAAAAGAAATTTCCCCCGAGGTCAAAACGGTGAATATGATCTATGTCACCCACATCCCCAAGCGGGAGCGCAAGCACGCATTAAGGGACGTGTAAGCCGTAGAGCCGATCGCCCCAAAATTCAACCCATGGCTGGCTTGTCCAATCACCTTCGATCAAAAGGAACATCCGACCAGTATCCGTCATGGAGGTTTGGCAGCTTTGGTCCTCGACCCAATCATCGACGGATTCCACCTCACACGAGTCCTCATGGACGGTGGTAGTAGTCTTAACCTGCTTTACCAGGACACCGTCTGCAAAATGGGTATTGATCCATCAGGAATCAAGCCCACTAAAACTACCTTTAAAGGAGTAATACCTGGTGTAGAAGCCCGTTGCTCAGGCTCAATAACATTGGAGGTCATCTTCGGCTCGCCCGACAACTTCCGCATTGAAGACTTGATCTTTGATATCGTCCCCTTCCAAAGTGGCTATCACGCAGTGCTCGGACGGACCGCTTTCGCTCGATTCAACGCGGTCCCACACTATGCATATTTAAAGCTCAAGATGCCCGGCCCACATGGCGTCATAATAGTCAATGGAAACACGAAACGCTCCTTCCGTACTGAGGAGCACACCGCGGCCCTCGCGGCCGAAGTGTAGAGCTGCCCTATGAAGCCGCACACCTCATTGGTCATCAAGCCGCCAGACTTTGTTAAAAGAGTCCGGTCAGTCCCGCAAGCTAACGGCTCGGTACTTCCAGAGCTAGACTAGCAGTTACGCCTACGTCGATCACCGCACACACCCGTAGAATTCGTACCACGCATGCATAATTACGCACTCAAAATACCTTGGGCATCAAAAGAGGCACAATACGGACAGGTCTATAGTATGGTTCGACCCTGTATGACCTTCCACCTTTCTTTGATTAGTTTTTCTCTCCTACCACAGATGCATTCGAACCTATATATCCTATGGACTCACAAGGAATCTCTTCGAGCCCGGTTCGTGTGGATAACCAAAGACCATTCCTTTTAAGGAACCCCTCTCTACAAGGCGAAAGCGGCGCAGACGTGCGGCAGGATATCCAAAGGACTCTTCAGACCAAACCTTATTCAAAGGACCTGTATTGAGCTTTTCTCTTTATTATTAGACCCCGACATGTAAGATGGCTTTGGTGCTTATGGTACCCTCTGTAAGATCACTTTTGACGTATCAATCATATCCTAGTGAGGACAATTTTTCGGTATCAACTTTATTCATAAAATTGTACTCCGTCTCCCAGTTGTCTCACTCACATACCTCAACATCCATTGCCACGGGCTCTATATGGACACATATGTGTCGCCAAACAAAAGCCCGAACAGCTTTGAGCACACTTTGGCGTCCCAAACTTGGCATTATATGCATCGGCTCTGAATCATGTCTTTGGTCAATAGTTGGGTTGCCCGGCTCCTGTGTTTGCTACCTTACGTTCCATTTGTTCGGCTAGGGTAGTAAAGGGAGAACTACTACGATTGTGTTTCTGGTTCGTCCGGTCAAGCACCTTAGTAGAGAAAGCCGAAAACTGACAGTCCTGATGCGGCGAGAGCTGGTCAGCCACTCGGCGACTTACTAAATCTTTAACGTTTTTTCCGTATTAAACGAAGGACTGTTTTTCCGGTCATGTACGTAACGCATCCGCATTCGGATAGCCGCATACATAACATGGTCTATTTTATAGCCCCATCGTCAAACTCCTATGGCTAAGTGAGAGGGGTAAAGCCATATAGTCTGATTGCCTGGTTCGCCGCACTGACACCACCGTTACGGACCAAGATGTTGGGATAAGAGTGTTGGGATAAGAGTGCTCATGTGCCATTCCGAACACCCCCGTAGCATCTACATGGGGGCCGAAGCCGATGACTGGAGAACTCTTAGGAATACAAAAACGGTCGCACAGGAGGAAAGAACTTTCAGACAATGGCACAAATATATCACAAAGCCTTAATATATATAATAAACACGTCCGGGTCGCTCGGATACATTCATTCAAATATAATGTCCTTTGAGCATTGATCCTCTATCAAGCGAGCACCCTCTAGGACGTCGTCTAAATAGCGCTCCGGCGTGTGGTGGTCCTTGCCTTCGGGAGGACCCTCAACCGCGATAATGGCAGCCTTCATCTTCGCCCAGTGCATCTTGAGGCGGGCGAAGGCCATCCGTGCACCTTCTATGCACACTGACCGCTTGATTGCATCAATTCAGGGCACAGCATCGACGAGTCGCCACACTAGGCCAAAATAGCTGCTCGGAACGGGTTCGGCTGGCCAAAACCGGACTATGACCTCCTTCATGCCGCTCCGAACATCTTATGCAGCTTGGCCCACTGTGCCATTTGGTCTTTCAGCAGCGCTGAGCACTCCTGTGTCGCGAACTATGAGCAGAACAGCTTCTCCGTCGCATGCCCCTCCTGGGCTCGATAGAATTGCGCAGCGTCAGCACCTCTCTATGGAAGATCCGCAAAGGCATCTGGAGAACTCCATAGTCGATTAAGTAAGGCATACCTCTGATTGCCAAACTTAGACTGTAAAAGAAAGGGCTTACCGGCCGCTATCTGTTTGGCCTGTCAGATCTCCTCGCGAGCCGCTCGGGATTCGGACCTCGCCTCTTGGGCTTCCTGAAGGGCCTTGGCGAGTTCGGCCGCCTTAGCTTTATTCTCCTCCTCAAGGAGCTCGCACTTGCGAGTGGCGTCCTTGAGCTCTTGCTCAACTTTGGATACTGATGTCTACTACACAACCTTCTTCTTGTAGACGTTGTTGGGCCTTCAAGTGCAGAGGTTTGTAGGACAGTAGCAAATTTCCCTCAAGTGGATGACCTAAGGTTTATCAATTCGTAGGAGGCGTAGGATGAAGATGGTCTCTCTCAAGCAACCCTGTAACCAAATAACAAAGAGTCTCTTGTGTCCCCAACACACCCAATACAATGGTAAATTGTATAGGTGCACTAGTTCGGCAAAGAGATGGTGATACAAGTGCAATATGGATGGTAGATAAAGGTATTTGTAATCCAAAAATATAAAAACAGCAAGGTAACTAAAGGTAAAAGTGAGCGTAAACGGTATTGCAATGATAGGAAACAAGGCCTAGGGTTCATACTTTCACTAGTGCAAGTTCTCTCAACAATAATAACATAGATAGATCATATAACAAGCCCTCAAAATGCAACAAAGAGTCACTCCGAAGCCACTAATAGCGGAGAACAAACGTAGAGATTTTGGTAGGTACGAAACCACCTCAAAGTTATTCTTTCGGATCGATCTATAAAAGAGTTCGTAGTAGAATAACACCTTAAGACACAAATCAACCAAAACCCTAATGTCACCTAGATACTCCATTGTCACCTCAAGTATCCGTGGGCATGATTCTACGATATGCATCACACAATCTCAGATTCATCCAACCAACATAAAAGTACTTCAAAGAGTGCCCCAAAGTTTCTATCGTAGAGTAAAGAACGTGTGCCAACCCCTATGCATAGGTTCCCAATGTCACGAAACCCGCAAGTTGATCACCAAAACATACATCAAGTGGCACATGATATCCCATTGTCACCACAGATAATCACGTCAAGACATACATCAAGTGTTCTCATAAAAGACTCAATCCGATAAGATAACTTCAAAGGGGAAACTCAATTCATCACATGAGAGTAGAGGGGGAGAAACATCATAAGATCCAACTACAATAGCAAAGCTCGGGATACATAAAGATCGTGCCATAGAGGGAACACGAGAGAGAGAGAGAGAGAGAGAGAGAGATCAAACACATTGCTACTGGTACATACCCTCAGCCCCGAGGGTGAACTACTCCCTCGTCATGGATAGCGCCGGGATGATGAAGATGGCCACCGGTGATGGGATCCCCCCCGGCAGGGCGTCGGAACAGGCTCCCGAGAGGTTTTTGGTGGCTACAGAGGCTTGCGACGGTGGAACTCCTGATCTATCTTCTGTTCTAGAAGTTTTACGATACGTAGGTATATATGGGTGCAGGGGGTACGTCGGTGGAGCTACGGGGGCCCCACGAGGCAAGGGGGCGCGCCCTAGGGGGGTGGGCAAGCCCCCCACCCTCGTGAGCACCTCCCGTATCTTCTGACATGGAGTCCAAGTCCATCAGGTGGGTTTCCTTCCAAAAATAACTTCTCCAGTTGATTTTGTTCCGTTTTGACTCCGTTTGATATCCCTTTTCCTCGAAACACTAAAATAGGCATAAAACAGCCCAATATTGCCCAAAATAGTAGATAATATAGCATGGAGCAATCAAAAATTATAGATACGTTGGAGACGTATCAAGCATCCCCAAGCTTAATTCCTGCTCGTCCTCGAGTAGGTAAATGATAAAAAAGATAATTTTTGATGTGGAATGCTAGTTGGCATAATTTCAATGTAATTCTTCTTACTTGTGATATGAATATTCAGATCCGGAAGATTCAAGACAAAATTTCATATTGATAAAAGAAATAGTAACACTTCAAGCATACTAATCAAAGTAATCATGTCTTCTCAAAATAACATGGCAAAAGAAAGTTCATCCCTACAAAATCATATAGTTAGGCCATGCTTCATTTTCGTCACACAAAGATGTTCCCAACTTCTATACCCCCGATGACAATCCAAGCAATTGTTTCATACTTAATCTCAAACTTTTTCAACCTTCACGCAATACATGAGCGCGAGCCATGGATATAGCACTATGGGTGGAATAGAATATGATGATGGGGATTGTGTGGAGAAGACAAAAAAGGAGAAAGTCTCACATTGACGAGGATAATCAACGGGCTATGGAGATGCCCATCAATTGATGTCAACATGAGGAGTAGGGATTGCCATGCAACAGATGCACTAGAGCTATGTATGCTCAACAAAAGAAAACTAGTGGGTGTGCATCCAACTCGCTTGCTCATGAAGACCTAGGGCATTTGAGGAAGCCCATCGTAGGAATATACAAGCCAAGTTCTATAATGAAAATTTCCCACTAGTATAAAAAGACAACTTATGAGACTCACTATATGAAGAACAAGGTGCTACTTTGAAGCACAAGATATGAGACTCACTACATGAAGAACAAGGTGCTACTTTGAAGCACAAGTGTGGAAAAAGAGATAGTAGCATTGGTCTTTTTTTGGCCTTTCTCTTTTTTTTGGGCAATGCTCTAATAATGATGATCATCACACTTCTATTGATTACAACATAAGGATTACAACTCGAAACTTAGAACAAGATATGACTCTATATGAATGCCTCCGGCGGTGTACCAGGATGGTGCAATGAATCAAGAGTGACATGTATGAAAATTATGCATGGTGGCTTTGCCACAAATACAATGTCAACTACATGATCATGCAATGGCAATATGACAAAACTAATGTATGTCATGCTGATGATGATGGAAGTTGCATGGAAATATATCTCAGAATGGCTATGGAAATGCCATGATAGGTAGGTATGGTGGCTGTTTTGAGGAAGATACAAGGAGGTTTATGTGTGATAGAGCGTATCGTATCACGGGGTTTGGATGCACTGGCAAAGTTTGCATCAACTCTCAAGGTGAGAAAGGGCAATGCACGGTACCGAAGAGGCTAGCAAAGGCGGAAAGGTAAAAGTGCGTATAATCCATGGACTCAACATTAGTCAAAAGAACTCATATACTTATTGCAAAAATTTAGAAGTCATCAAAAACCAAGTACTACGCGCATGCTCCTAGGGGGATAGATTGGTAGGAAAAGACCATCGCTCGTCCCCGACCGCCACTCATAAGGATGCACAAGCCAGGTACACTTCATGTTTCAAATTTGTTACACAACTTTAACCATACGTGCATGCTACGGGACTTGCTAACTTCAACACAAGCATTCTTTGAATTTATAATCACCCAACTAGCTTGACTTTAATATCACTACCTCCATATATCAAAACAATTATCAAGTATCAAACTTTTCTTAGTATTCAACACACTCATAAGAATTCTTACAAATCTTTTATGCTTAGCATATTATGATTATTTAAACAAATTACCATGCTATTTAAGACTGTCAAAATAATATAAGTGAAGCATGAGAGTTCATCTATTTCTTAAAAATAAAACTACCACCATGCTCTAAAAGATATAAGTGAAGCACTAGAGCAAACTATTCCGAAAGATATAAGTGAAGATCAATGAGTGGTCGAATAATTATACAACTATGTGAAGACTCTCCCATTTAATAATTTCAGATCTTGGTATTGTATCCAAACAGCAATCAAAACAAAAGAAAACTACAATGCAAGGATAGCACAACTCATGTGAAGAAGCAAAAACTTAGGCTCAACCGATACTAACCGATAGTTGTTGAAGAAGGAAGGTGGGATGCCTACCGGGGCATCCCCAAGCTTAGATGCTTGATACTTCTTGAAATATTATCTTGGGGTGCCTTGGGAATCCCCAAGCTTGAACTTTTGTGTCTCCTTAATTCCTCTTATATCATGGTTTCTCTTTTTATCAAAAGCTTCATTCACAACAAACTCAACAAGAACTCGTGAGATAGGTTAGTATAAACCAATGCAAAACCTTATCATTTTCTACTGTAAAAAATCACTAACATTATTATTCAACATTGCATACTAAATGCCTCTGCATATTTAATACTCCTATCCTCAAATAGAATCATTAAACAAGAAAACATATGCAAACAATGCAAACATAACAGCAATCTGCCAAAACAGTACAGTCTGTAAAGAATGCAAGAGTATAAATACTTCCCTAACTCCAAAAGTTATGAACGAAAATTACCACTATAATAAATTTATCAGAGCTCATTATGCAAAAGGTTTCATCATTATATCATTCTCTGACTTTTCTAGGTAATTTTTGCAACAGCGGCAAACTTTCTGTTTTCAAACAGCAACATGTATACTAGCAAAATAAGCATGGCAAAGGCTATCCTTAACTTTTTATTGAAACTAAAGATGCAAAACATAAATCTAAACAACAGCAAGAAAATACTAACAAGAGAAAATGACACTCCAAGCAAAACACATATCATGTGGTGAATAAAAATATAGCTCCAAGTAAAGTTACCGATGAACGAAGACGAAAGAGGGGATGCCTTCCGGGGCATCCCCAAGCTTAGGCTCTTGGTTGTCCTTGAACATTACCATGGGGTGCCTTGGGCATCCCCAAGCTTAGGCTCCTGCCACTCCTTATTCCATAGTCCATCGAATCTTTACCCAAAACTTGAAAACTCCACAACACAAAACTCAATAGAAAACTCGTAAGCTTCGTTAGTGAAAGAAAGCAAAACCACCACATAAGGTACTGTAATGAACTCATTCTTTATTCATATTGGTGTAATATCTACTGTAATCCAACTTATCTATGGTTCATACCCTCCGATACTACTCATAGATTTATCAAAATAAGCAAACAACACATAGAAAACAGAATCTGTCAAAAACAGAATAGTCTGTAGTAATCTGTATCAAACGTATACTTATGGAACTCCAAAAATCCTATCAAATTAGGAAGTCCTACGATATTCGTGTACAAATCCAGAGCAAAAATAATCAGATCGTAATCACGTTTCTGTGAATTAACAAAACTAGTTTACTGGGTGCAAAAGTTTCTGATTTTCAGCAGGATCAACACAACTGTCACCGTAAGCTATCCTAAAGGTCTTACTTGGCACTTTATTGAAACAAAAGCTATAAAACATGATTACTACAGTAGCATAATCATGTGGACACACAAAAACAGTAAGGATAAATATTGGGTTGTCTCCCAACAAGCGCTTTTCTTTAATGCCTTTCTAGCTAGGCATGATGATGACAATGATGCTCACATAAAAGATAAGAATTGAAACATAACAGGAGCATCATGAAGCATATTACTAGCACATTTAAGTCTAACCCACTTCCTATGCATATGGATTTTGTGAGAAAACAACTTATGGGAACGATAATCAACTAGCATAGGAAGGTAAAACAAGCATAGCTTCAAGACTTGAAGCACATAGAGAGGAAACTTGATATTATTGCAATTCCTACAAGCATATGTTCCTCCCTCATAATAATTTTTAGTAGCATCATGAATGAATTCAACAATGTAACCAGCACCTAAACCATTCTTTTCATGATCTACTAGCATAGAAAATTTACTACTCTCCTCATAAGCAAAATTCTTCTCATGAATAGTAGTGGGAGCAAACTCAACAAAATTACTATCATATGATTGAAAATTAAGATCAAGATGACAAGTTTCATGGTTATCATTATTCTTTAAAGCATACATGTCATCACAATAATCATCATAGATAGGAGACATGCTTTCATCATAGTAAATTTGCTCATCAAAGCTTGGGGGACAAAAAATATCATCTTCATCAAACATAGCTTCCCCAAGCTTTTGGATTTGCATATCATTAGCATCATGGATATTCAAGGAATTCATACTAACAACATTGCAATCATGCTCATCATTCACATACTTCATGCCAAACATTCTATGTAATTCTTCTTCTAGCACTTGAGCACAATTTTCCTTTCCATCATTCTCACGAAAGATATTAAAAAGACGTAACGTATGAGACAAACTTAACTCCATTTTTTGTAGTTTTTCTTTTATAAACTAAACTAGTGATAAAACAAGAAACAAAAAGATTTGATTGCAAGATCTAAAGATATACCTTCACTTACCTAGCCTCCCCGGCAACGGCGCCAGAAAAGAGCTTGATGTCTACTACACAACCTTCTTCTTGTAGACGTTGTTGGGCCTCCAAGTGCAGAGGTTTGTAGGACAGTAGCAAATTTCCCTCAAGTGGATGACCTAAGGTTTATCAACCCGTAGGAGGCGTAGGATGAAGATGGTCTCTCTCAAGCAACCCTGCAACCAAATAACAAAGAGTCTCTTGTGTCCCCAACACACCCAATACAATGGTAAATTGTATAGGTGCACTAATTCGGCGAAGAGATGGTGATACAAGTGCAATATGGATGGTAGATAAAGGTATTTGTAATCTGAAAATATAAAAACAGCAAGGTAAATAAAGGTAAAAGTGAGTGTAAACGGTATTGCAATGATAGGAAACAAGGCCTAGGGTTCATACTTTCACTAGTGCAAGTTCTCTCAACAACAATAACATAGATAGATCATATAACAAGCCCTCAACATGCAACAAAGAGTCACTCCGAAGCCACTAATAGCGGAGAACAAACGTAGAGATTATGGTAGGGTACGAAACCACCTCAAAGTTATTCTTTCGGATCGATCTATAAAAGAGTTCGTACTAGAATAACACCTTAAGACACAAATCAACCAAAACCCTAATGTCACCTAGATACTCCATTGTCACGTCAAGTATCCGTGGGCATGATTATACGATATGCATCACACAATCTCAGATTCATCCAACCAACATAAAAGTACTTCAAAGAGTGCCCCAAAGTTTCTATCGGAGAGTCAAGAACGTGTGCCAACCCCTATGCATAGGTTCCCAATGTCACGAAACCCGCAAGTTGATCACCAAAACATACATCAAGTGGCACATGATATCCCATTGTCACCACAGATAATCACGGCAAGACATACATCAAGTGTTCTCATAAAAGACTCAATCCGATAAGATAACTTCAAAGGGGAAACTCAATTCATCACAAGAGAGTAGAGGGGAGAAACATCATAAGATCCAACTACAATAGCAAAGCTCGGGATACATCAAGATCGTGCCATAGAAGGAACACGAGAGAGAACACGAGAGAGAGAGATCAAACACATAGCTACTGGTACATACCCTCAGCCCCGAGGGTGAACTACTCCCTCCTCGTCATGGATAGCGTCGGGATGA
This sequence comes from Triticum aestivum, assembly GCF_018294505.1. Classification (NCBI taxonomy): domain Eukaryota; kingdom Viridiplantae; phylum Streptophyta; class Magnoliopsida; order Poales; family Poaceae; genus Triticum; species Triticum aestivum. The sequence goes on along the minus strand of NC_057804.1, from coordinate 427,405,300 downwards.
TGAAGATGGCCACCGGTGATGGGATCCCCATCCGACAGGGCGCCGGAACGGGCTCCCGAGAGGTTTTTGGTGGCTACAGAGGCTTGCGGCGGCAGAACTCCCGATCTATCTTCTGTTCTAGAAGTTTTACGATACATAGGTATATATGGGTGCAGGGGGTACGTCGGTGGAGCTACGGGGGCCCCACTAGGGGGGTGGGCGCGCCCCCACCGTCGTGAGCACCTCCCGTATCTTCTGACATGGAGTCCAAGTCCATTAGGTGGGTTCCCTTCCAAAAATAACTTCTCTAGTTGATTTCGTTCCGTTTTGACTCCGTCTGATATTCCTTTTCCTCGAAACACTGAAATAGGCATAAAACAACAAATCTGGGCTGGGCCTCCGGTTAATAGTTTAGTCCCAAAAATAATATAAAAGTGGATAATAAAGCCCAATATTGCCCAAAACATTAGATAATATAGGATGGAGCAATCAAAAATTATAGATACGTTGGAGACGTATCAGATACCCGCTCCTTGAAATGGCGCCGGGTGGCCTGTTTGGCCTTCAAATCAGCAACCGTTTTCTCAGTGGCCGCATCGCTCACCCTTGCCTGCTCCTTCGCGCGGGCAAGGTCACTCTTGAGGGTCTCGACCTTAGTAGTGCCATCTGCAATTATGCATATAGCAGCGCGTAAGCTTCAACTTAGTATTTGCAAACTAATTCAATTATTTATGGAGTACTTGAAACATACCATACACCTCGTCGAGCCGCTTATTAATACGGATATTGTCCTTGTCGACCATCTGCAGTTTCCGCTTCAGTTCGGAAACTTGGCGGCCTGAGCGGTCACTGCTAAAAGTGAAGCCTATTTTTTGTCAAAAAAATAAGTAAGTTATTTCCTGCGAATATATATAGATCCTCTGTTCGCCCTCCTTCATTGGCCAAATAGAGTCTCAGGGGCTACTATCTATATACAGGCAGATTTTTCATATGGAAAGCGGCTAAAGACATTACATCGCATACCTCGAAGCCTGTTAGTAGGTTCGTGAAGGATTCATTCAGCCTGCTCTTAGCGGACTGAACCTTCTCAACCACCGTACCCATCAAGGTACGGTGCTCCTCCAAGAAGGACGCACTTTGCAGAGCATCCATTAGCATGTTCGGCGCCTCTGCATTAGTAGAGGTCGCCGATGGAATAGCCGTCTCCCCATCCCACAGAGGGGGATGCTGATTCAATTCCGTAACCATTTGTGTCTCCGGAACAGTATCTGGCCGGGGGTCGGATGATCCAGGACCCCCGTCGCCGGCCTCCATGAGGGCTACGCCCCTCATGTTCTCGGCAGCCAAGGCGTTATCCTCTAGCGTCGTCTTGGTCCCCTCCCACACTTCTCCGGAGCCCGGAGAAATCCTTTGGGACGACACCTCGGTGTCGTCTGCCCTAGGAGGTAGGGAAGCTTGTGGAGGCGTCTTGCTCTCCATCTTCTCTGGCGAAAGATCCCTCGATGACGACGATTCTTTAGGGATGTCACAGGCCGGACTGAAACATGAAATTTGATATTATTCTTATAATTTATAAAAAGATTGGATGTACGTAAGGCATCCTAAGGTACTTACGATTCGGCAAGGGGCTTGGATCGAGGGCGGTGCTTGGGGACAGCTTCAGTGCCCGAATCCGAATCATCCGAGAGGGATATCTTTCCGCTCTTGGATGCCCGCTCCTCCGGATCTATGGAGGCTGCCCTATTTTTCCCTTTGAGAGGAAGGTTCTCTTCTTCTTCTTCTTCCTCCTCCTCCTCCTCGTCCTTGTCTTTGTCTCCCTCGTGAGAGGAAGGAGTCTCGGTTCCTCCGGACATAGCACCCGAAATATCTTCGTGATGGAGGCCACCTTTGGCCTCCTTGCTCTTGTTCTTCTTGTACTTCTTCGCTGACGCCTGGTAGGGCGCCGGGACCAGCATCCTCATCAATAGAGGCTAGGCTGGGTTTTCGGGGAGAGGGGCCGGACACTTAATCCGCTCCGCCTTCTTAATCGGGGAGATGGAATTTTTAGTACCCCTCCCTAAGATTGACGAGCTAAGTAATGTTCAGAAATATGATACTTACTGGGGATGCCGGATTGTTGCAGTCGAGGCTGGTGTCGTCAGACGTCCTTGGCCACGTCTTCTACTTCTTGAAGAGCAGCTTCCAGATCCCTTTGTGCGTCGTGCCGAAGAGTCGCTGCAGGGTCCATGGCCCTTCCGGATTAAACTCCCACATTTTGAGAGGCCGTCATTGGCAGGGAAGAGCTCGACGGATATGCATCTCCTGGATCACATCAGCAAGGGTGATGTCCTTTGCTATCATGCTCTTGATGCACTTTTGCAGCGTCGATACTTCGTCAGGTGATCCCCAGTCTAGACCCTTGTTGGTCTAGGACGCGAGCCACAGCGGAGGTCCAGATCTGAAAGCAGGAGTAGTTGACCACTTGGTGCCACGGGGTTCGGTGATGTAGAACCACTCCTGCTGCCATACCTTGAAAGTATCCACAAATCTCCCTTTGGGCCATGTAACATGGTTGAGCTTGCTCACCATGGAGCCTCCGCACTCGGCGTGTTGGCCCTCGACCACCTTCAGCTTCACATTAAAGACCTTGAGCCACAAGCCGAAGTGTGGGGGGACACGAAGGAATGCCTCACACACGACGATGAACACCGAGATGTGGAGGAAGGAATTCGGGGCCAGATCATGGAAATCCAGCCCATGGTAGGACATGAGACCTCAGACGAAGGGATGAAGGGCGAACCGAAGTCCTCGGAGGAAGTGGGGGATAAATACCACCCTCTCACCGGGCTCCGGGGTGGGGATGACCTGCCCCGGGGTTGGAAGCCTATGTTTAATCTCCGCCGTCAGGTACCTCGGCTCGCGTGGATCTTTGATGTCCTTCTCCGTTACGGAGGAGGCCATCCACTTGCCCTGGAAACTGGATCCGACTATTGCTAGAGAAATTGGGGCGAAGGGAAAGGTTAGAACTTAGGCGCTGGAGCTCGGGGACGGAAAGGCAGAGGAAGAAGAAGGAGTGAGGTGAACAGATGTGTCTTTGTTCTCTTATAGAAGTAGTGAATATCAAGCGCCCCCTCATAAGCCTTAAACCTCGCCTATTCCCAAGGATACGTGCGAACGACATGGTTCGATTACCCAAACCCGCATTAATGAAGATACCGTGATAAGGGGCCACGATCTTTGCTTTGACAAGATGTGTCAATGGTCGTGCCTTGAAACGCAAAACGGGGGCTATAAAACGGTTTAGAATAATAACAAGGCCAGAACATAACGTCTCACCGAAAAGGTTGCCCATGGACGTTACTTATTTTGTTTTAAGTATTGTTGCTTTTATAGCTTAGGGATGTGAGCAGGGTCGGATACAGCTCTTATGTGCGGAAGACTGCTTTGGAGTATTCGGATAAGGAACCCTCCTTGCAATGCCGAAGACAATCTGCACGCCAGATACATCATCATTGAAGCCTAGTTCAGGGGCTACTGAGGGAGTCCTGGACTAGGGGGTCCTCGGGCATCTGGGCTATGCGATATGTGCCTGACTGATGGGTCACGAAGATACAAGACAGAAGGCCCTCCCTCGTGTCCGGGTGGGACTCTCCTTTGTGTGGATGGCAAGCTTGGCGTTCGGATTTTGCATCTTCCTTTCTCTATAAACCGACTCTGTACAACCCCAGGTCCCTCCGGCGTCTATATAAACCGGAGGGTTTAGTCCATAGGGGCAGAACAATCATACAGGCTAGACATCTAGGGTTTAGCCATTACGATCTCAAGGTAGATCAACTCTTGTAACCCCTATACTCATCAAAGTTAATTAAGCAGGAAGTAGGGTATTACCTCCATTAAGAGGGCCCGAACCTGGGTAAACATTGTGTCCCCTGCCTCCTGTTACTTTGATCCTTAGATGCACAGTTCGGGACCCCCTACCCGAGATCTGCCGGTTTTGACACCGACAACATGGACGACCATCACTTTGACCAACAACGAGAGAGAGGTTGTACGACCAAGGTGGATTATTCTTGGTACGTTTTACGATCAATCTTGGTGAGATGCCTCTCTGGCCCACTAACTGAAAGTGTGTGTGTGTGTGGGGGGGGGCTGCTACTTTGCACTTTGCTAGGTGAACCTCCGCTGGGGGGGGCATTGATGTCTACTATGCAACCTTCTTCTTGTAGACGTTGTTGGGCCTCCAAGTGCAGAGGTTTGTGGGACAGTAGCAAATTTCCCTCAAGTGGATGACCTAAGGTTTATCAATCTGTGGGAGTGCTACCTCTTGAGCACTGCGTTGGATTTCCCCGAAGAGGAGAGGATGATGCAGCAAAGTAGCGTAAGTATTTCCATCAGTTTTTGAGAACCAAGGTATCAATCCAGTAGGAGACCACGCACATGTCCCTCGTACCTACACAAAACGATAGCAACTCGCAACCAACACTTAGGGGTTGTCAATCCCTTCACGGTCACTTACGAGAGTGAGATCTGATAGAGATAATATTTGGTATTTTTGATAGATAGATGCAAAGTAAAAAGTAAAGGCAAAGTAAAAGCAAAGCAAGTAAATAAAGTGATAGAGATTGATATGATGAGAATAGACCCGGGGGCCATAGGTTTCACTAGTGGCTTCTCTCAAGAGCATAAGTATTCTACGGTGGGTGAACAAATTACTGTTGAGCAATTGACATAATTGAGCATAGTTATGAGTATATCTAGGCAATGATCATGTATATAGGCATCACGTCCAAAACAAGTAGATTGAAACGATTCTGCATCTACTACTATTACTCCACTCATCGACCGCTATCCAGCGTGCATCTAGAGTACTAAGTAAAAACAGAGTAACACCGTAAGCAAGATGACATGATGTAGAGGGATAAATTCATGCAATATGATAAAAACCCCATCTTGTTATCCTCGATGGCAACAATACAATACGTGCCTTGCTGCCCCTTCTGTCACTGGGTAAGGACACTGCAAGATTGAACCCAAAGCTAAGCACGTCTCCCATTGCAAGAAGTACCAATCTAGTTGGCCAAACCAAAAAGGATAATTTGAAGAGACTTGCAAAGATAACTCAATCATACATAAAAGAATTCAGAGAAGAATCAAATATTTTCCATAGATAATACTGGATCATAAACCCACAATTCATCGGTCTCAACAAACACACCGCAAAAAGAAGATTACATCGAATAGATCTCCACGAGAGAGGGGGAGAACATTGTATTGAGATCCAAAAAGAGAGAAAGAAGCCATCTATCTACTAGTTATGGACCCGAAGGTCTGAAGTAAACTACTCACACTTCATCGGAGGGGCTATGGAGATGATGTAGAAGCCCTCCGTGGTGGATGCCCCCTTCGGCGGAGCTCCGAAACAGGCCCCAAGATGGGATCTCGTGGATACAGAAGGTTGCGACGGTGGAATTAGGTTTTTGGCTCATGTTCTGATCGTTCGGGGATACGTAGGTATATATAGGAGGAAGGAGTACGTCAGTGGAGCTCCGAGGGGCCCATGAGGTAGGGGGGCGCGCCCAGGGGGGCGCGCCCTCCACCCTCGTGACCTCCTCGGGCACTTCTTGGAGTAGGGTCCAAGTCTCGTGGATCACGTTCAGTTGGAAAATCACGATCCCGAAGGTTTCATTCCGTTTGGACTCCGTTTGATATTATGTTTCTTCGAAATACTGAAAAAGACAAAAAACACCGATTCTGGGCTGGTCCTCCGGTTAATAGGTTAGTCCCAAAAGTAATATAAAAGTGGAAAATAAATCCCAATATAGTCCAAAACAATAGATAAAGTAGCATGGAGCAATCAAAAATTATAGATACGTTGGAGACGTATCAGGCATCCCCAAGCTTAATTCCTGCTCGTCCTTGAGTAGGTAAATGACAAAAAAGAATTTTTGATGCGGAGTGATACTTTGGCATAATTTCAATGTAAATCTTCTTAATTGTGATATGAATATTCAGATCCGAAAGATTCAAGACAAAATTTCATATTGACACAAAAATAATAATACTTCAAGCATACTAATCAAAGCAATCATGTCTTCTCAAAATAACATGGCAAAAGAAAGTTCATCCCTACAAAATGATATAGTTAGGCTATGCTTCATTTTTGTCACACAAAGATGTTCCCAACTTCTATACCCCCGATGACAAGTCAAGCAATTGTTTCATACTTAAATAATCTCAAACCTTTTCAACCTTCATGCAATACATGAGCGTGAGCCATGGATATAGCACTATGGGTGGAATAGAATATGATGATGGGGATTGTGTGGAGAAGACAAAAAAAAGAGAAAGTCTCACATTGACGAGGCTAATCAACGGGCTATGGAGATGCCCATCAATTGATGTCAACACGAGGAGTAGGGATTGCCATGCAACGGATGCACTAGAGCTATGAATGCTCAACAAAAGAAAACTAATAGGTGTGCATCCGACTCGCTTGCTCACGAAGACTGTCGGTGTACTAGAGTAGGGGTACCCTAGTACCCTGAACTTGTGCACGGGCAGTTGCAGCACACCGCGGCAAGGCTTGCCGGGCGACCGCCAAGGTCCTCCGTGGTTCCTTTGGAGCCATTCAAGAACAAAGTATTCGAGCTAAGGAGACAAGGCCCCGACAAGAGGAGCTTGCCAGGAAGGCCAACCAAGGCATCACAAGGAACTTGCCGCGACGCGCCACGCGTCCCGGCAAGGCCCGGTGAGCGACAAGCTTCCGGGCGCGACAAGACAATATCCGCGGCAAGGCGCTTGCCGCGACAAGCTACCACTCAGTACCCGCGCTCCAGCACATCCACCAACGTGTCGCCCTGAGGCCTTTCCAGACGCGCGTGGCAAGAGGCTGTGCAGCCAGCAGTGCGCGGTGGCAAGCGACGCTGACAAGACTGCCATCATGGCGAACGGTGGCGTCCCTGACAGTCCTTTTTGCACTGTTTGGTTGACGCAGACGGGCATTTAATGCCTTTGTCCCCTACCGTCAGGGTTAGGTAGGATACACTGTACAAGTAGTTGTACCAACCACAATTCCTTTTCCATTTTTGCCCTTGTCTACGTTGCCACCTGTCGGAGACCCCTTGAGCGTATAAAAGGAGGCCCATGCGCAACGTAGAGGGGGTTGGGTTCGAAACCAGAAAACACTCACGCTCGGTCTCGTTAGCAGCTCAAGTGTACTGTAGCACTCAGCGCTCCCGAGCAAGAACACAATACAATCAGACAAGCAGCAATAGGAGTATTATCTCTTCAGAGAGCTCCGAAGCTGGGTAAACTGCTCGTGTGCTTCGCCTCGATCCGCTCTTCGTGCGACCTCCGCCCCCCGCCGAACCGAAAGGGGCTCGGTCCGCCGGTCCCCATAGGTGTTCGTGGATCAGCTTCCCCGACATCTTTGGCGCACCAGGTAGGGGGCGTCGAGGTTGTGTGAACCTGATCCCGCGTTCACACGAGCTAGATCTTCATCTTCTTCATCGACATGCCACCGAAGAAGAAGACTTCGGCGGCAGCTGTTCCGTCCACGTCGATCCCACCACCACCGGAGCAAACGAGTGGTGGGGTAGACGCCGGCGGAAGAACGGACATCGACGAGGGAGCTCACGGTGCTGCCAGGTCCAAGGACAAGGCCGCGAAGACCTCGGCGTCCGTACATGTACCGCGCCCATCTCAGGAGGCGCAGGATCGACAGCGTCATGGTATTCGCAGTGCCATACGTTTGTTGGACCAAGATCGAGCTGGTGGATCTCGGGGTGCTCAAGACCAGCATGCATGCCAACGTGCTGGCACGAGCGAAACACGGTCGCCTGGACGGGATACTGCTCCTTCTAACATAGTTAGAAGTCCGAGCATATCCCGCTCCTCGCACCGTTCGCCACTGCCACCCACCACTCCAGCAGAAGCTTTGGCGCGAGCTCAACTGCTCCTGGATTACCCTCCAACGGAAGACAAGATCGATCAATGGAGGGCCACCATTCAGAGTCTCATCGGCTTCGCCAACGGCGACACTCCGCAGCAGCTGAGTGCGTCGCTGCCGCGGCAGGACTGCCAGGCACGAGCCGGTGGCGACGAAACCGGTGGGGGTGCAACCACCATGCACTCTCCACCCCGAAGGCCAAGATCGCCGACTCGCCGGATCCACCTCGACAGCGACTCCACCGCATCATCAGATCCACGAGCTCGTCGCGATCAGCGCCAAGTTCTTCACGAACGACAGCAAGAAGACGCTCGTACTCGCATCGAGCGCCGAAGAGAAGCGCGGCGTCAATCGACCAGCGCGCTGGGCCCTCTGTCGACATGCATGCGCCAGGGGAACCAGGCGACTTGCCGTACGCGGTAGGTTGCCCTGCGTTCACTCGTGAGCTGCGGCAAGTCCAGTGGCCCAGCACGAAGAATTTCAAGCCAGATGTACCAGAGAAGTACGACGGCAAGTCGCATCCGTCGGAGTTCCTCAGCATCTACACCATCGCGGTGCAAGCTGCCGGGGGGCGGGACGACAAGATCCTGGCCAACTACTTCCCGCTGGTGCTCAAGCCCAATGTCAGATCCTGGCTCATGCACTTGCCGGACAACTCCATATCCTCCTGGGCAGACCTATGCCATCAGTTTGTCGGCGCCTTTACAGGCGGCCACAAGCCTCATGGCCAAGAGAGCGACCTTCATCTGCTCGCCCAGAAGGAAGGAGAGCCCCTGCGCAAGTACATTCAGAGATTCAGCCGCGTACAGCACAACATCCCAGATGTCCACCCTGCCGCGGTAATCAGCGCGTTCCATCAGAACGTGCGAAACCGCAGGATGCGGGAGGAGATGGCGATGTGCAAGATCAGAGACGTCAGTGAGCTATATGCCCTGGCCGACAAGTGTGCACGTGCTGAGGAAGGGAGGAAACTCCCCGGAGAGAATACAGGAGCAGGAGGATCTGATAGTGAGGAGACTGCCCCGGCAAAGAAAAACCGGCGGCGGAACAACAGGAAGAAGAAAGGCAAAGATGTGCTAGTCGTTGAGCAGTCCGGCAACGGAGGTGGCGCCAAGAAAGCCAAAGCTGGTAGCTCCGGCAAGGAGATTGCCGCAGGCACCAACTACCAGGCTGTGGCGGTCGCCGACAAGCAGGACGGCACCAACAAGCAGTACTGCAAGATCCACCGCACCAAGGGCCATGACCTCCAGAGCTGCAAGAAGGTCGAGCAGCTTGTCGAGCAGCAAAAGGCTGAATACGAGCGACGCGACAAGGAGAAAGCCCAGGAAGGTGCTGGAGGAGCCGGCAAGAAACGCCCCGGCCGAGGAGGACGCCGCGGCAAGGCCAAGCAGCGGCAAGGAGACAGACCTCCCCGCGGCCGCGACAAGGATGAAGATGACGACGATGATGAAGATATGGATGATGACGAGACCGATGAGAAGGAGTTCCAGAAAGCCACAGAGGTCCTGTGCGTTGACGGAGGTGCTTCTCTGCATACTTCACACCGCCAGCTCAAGCAGTGGGTGCGGGAAGTCAATGCGGCAGAACCACCCGTCGAGTCACGCAAGCCTCTGAAATGGTCCAGCACGCCTATCATCTTTGATATTGAGGACCACCCTGATCGCATAACTGCGGTCGGGTGCTTGCCGATGTTGGTTTCACCAACTATCCGCAACCTCAAGGTCACTAAGATGCTAGTTGACGGTGGGGCCGGCTTGAACCTGATCTCCTCCGCGGTACTCCAGAAACTCCAGATCCCTGATGGCGAGCTCGAAGAGACCGGCACATTCCAAGGAATCAATCCGGGAAGGAGCAAGCCGAAGGGAAAGATCACGTTGCCGGTGACATTTGGCAGCGAGTTGAACTTCAGGACTGAGAGGGTCACTTTTGACGTTGCTGACTTTCCATTGCCTTACAATGGGATACTCGGCCGTCCAGCACTCGCCAAATTCATGGCAGCCTCTCACTATGCATACAACATGCTGAAGATGCCAGGCCCGATAAGTGTCATCTCTGTCCCTGGCGACAAGAAGGATGCTCTTATCTGCGCCGACAAGATCTACCGGGAAGCAGCAGCCGCAACAGATCGCAAGTCACTTGCCGTTGAAGCTCCCGGGGCGAAGAAGAAGACCAAGTCCGGCAAGAGTTCTGATGCCCACTCCGGCAAGCGCACCTCTTCGGAGTGCTGCGCTACCGTCGAGGACGCACCATCGAGCTCCACCGGCAAGTGTAAGAAGACAATGGCAGCTCCACCAGAGACCAAGAAGGTGTCCGCCAAGGAGGATGGCACTGGTGGTACCTTCACCATCAGTGCCACTCTCGACCCTAAATAGGAAAGCGCGCTCGTTGCTTTCCTGCGGGCGAACGTCGACGTATTTGCGTGGCAACCGTCTGACATCCCCGGTGTTCCCAGGAAAGTAATCGAGCACCATCTTGCCGTCTGTCCTCATGCGCGGCCCGTCAAGCAGAAAGTCAGGAAACAGGCAGTGGAGCGCCAAGAATTCATCGCAGAAGAAATCAAGAAATTGGAAGCAGCAGGCCTCGTCAGAGGAGTGCTCCATCCTACGTGGTTGGCCAACCCTGTAGTCGTGCGCAAGGCAAACGGGAAATGGAGGCTTTGTATCGACTTTACCGATGTCAATAAAGCTTGTCCCAAAGACCCATTTCCCTTGCCGCGCATCGACCAGATTGTTGACTCCACGGCCGGATGTGACTTGCTTTCATTTCTTGATGCATACTCAGGATACCATCAGATCTTCATGGCAGAAGAGGATGAGGAGAAGACCGCATTCATCACCCCATGTGGCACATACTGTTTCGTACGGATGCCTTTCGGTTTAAAGAATGCTGGTTCAACATTTGCAAGGGTAGTCCATGACGCTTTTGAGCCGCAAATACACAGAAATGTGGAAGCCTACATGGATGACATAGTGGTCAAGAGCAAGGACAAGGCGACTCTGATTCAAGATTTAGACGAAACCTTTGCAAATCTGCGCAAGATCAACCTCAAGCTTAACCCCGAGAAGTGTGTGTTTGGAGTCCCCTCCGGCAAGCTTCTCGGGTTCTTCGTGTCTCAGCGGGGAATTGAAGCCAATCCCGACAAGATCAAGGCCATTGAGCAGATTGAAGCACCAAAGCGCGTCAAGGATGTACGAAGACTTGCCGGTTGCGTAGCTGCTCTCAGCAGGTTTATCTCTAGGTCTGCTGAGCGCGCCCTGCCATTTTTCAAAATATTGAAAAAGGCAGGTCCAATGAAATGGACTCCGGAAGCGGAGGCTGCGCTGCAGGACTTAAAGAGATACCTGTCCTCCACTCCAACACTTGTCGCACCTAAGCCACAAGAGAAGTTGCTGCTATATATAGCGGCAACCAATCAAGTGGTTAGTGCTGCGTTAGTAGCGGAGAGGGAGGCGGATGATGAGCCAGCAACCACGGCAGATGCATCCAGCGACAAGCAGGGGACTTCACCGGCAAGCTCTGGTCCCGACAAAGATGGATCTGCGCAGGCGCGTGAGAAGATGCAGAAAAGAATGGTGCAGCGCCCAGTTTACTTTGTCAGTTCCCTTCTGCAGGGGGCTAGGTCAAGGTACTCTGGTGTGCAGAAATTGCTTTTCGGCCTTCTCATGGCCTCGAGAAAGCTGCGCCATTACTTCCAAGCACATGAGATCACAGTCGTCACTCGTTTTCCGCTGAAGAGGATACTGCAAAATCCAGAAGCAACAGGCAGGATTGTCGAGTGGGCACTGGAACTGTCAAGCTTTGGCCTCAAGTTTGAGAGCACTTCAACTATCCAAAGCAGAGCATTGGCAGAGTTCATAGCAGAGTGGACGCCAACACAAGATGAAGAAATTCCAGAAACGAGCATCCCCGTCAAGGAAGCAAGCAAAGAGTGGCTGATGTACTTTGATGGTGCCTTCTCGCTGCAAGGCGCCGGTGCGGGCGTGCTACTTGTTGCACCCACCGGAGAGCACCTCAAGTACGTAGTCCAGATGCACTTTCCCAAGGAGCAAGCAACGAACAATACCGCAGAGTATGAAGGTTTGCTTGCCGGTCTCAGGATCGCAGCAGACCTTGGGATCAAGAAGCTCATTGTCAGGGGTGACTCACAGCTTGTCGTCCGCCAAGTGAACAAGAATTATCAGAGTCCGTTGATGGAAGCCTACGTTGATGAAGTGAGAAAGCTAGAAGAGCACTTTGACGGCCTACAGATGGAACATGTTCCAAGAGCTCAGAACGACATTGCCGATGGCCTGTCAAAGTGCGCCGCACTTAAGTTACCTGTGGAACCAGGGATCTTTGTGCTCAAGCTGACTCAACCGTCTGTAACGCCATCAACTGGACAGAGCAAGAAGAGGAAGTTGATTTCTGGTGACTATTTTCCGGCAGAGCTCCCCGAAGCCGCCGCCAAGAAGGTCCTCAAGATCAACACCAAGGTGCTGAGGAGCAGTCTGCTCCGGCAAGCCTTAGGGTTTGTTCCGTTGAAGCAGACGCTCCCGACAAGTTTTGCTCCGGCAAGCTTGCCGGGGAACATCAAGCTCCGGCTGAGCCGCAGGTTCTCGCCGTAGAAGCGGATGTTCCCGCAGCAGCAGATGTGCCTTTAGTCCTTGTTGTCGAGCCGCAAGCTCCAGCATGGGCACAGCAGATTGTCCGTTTCCTTCAGACAGGAGAACTTCCCGAAGAGCAAGAAGAAGCGGAAAGAGTAGCCCGGCAGTCAAGTATGTACCAGTTTGTCGACAACACACTGTACAGAAGAAGACTCAACGGTGTGAAATTGAAGTGTATTCACCGGGAAGACGGACAAAAGCTGTTGGCAGAGATACATGGAGGCATATGTGGTCACCACATTGGCGCAAGAGCACTTGCCGGCAAAGCGTTCCGGCAAGGTTTCTTTTGGCCGACAGCCCTCCAGGATGCAACTGCACAAGTAACCAAGTGTGAAGCGTGCCAGTTCCATTCCAAGCAGATACACCAGCCAGCTCAAGCTCTCCAGACGATCCCTTTATCCTGGCCATTTTCGGTCTGGGGGCTCGACATCCTCGGCCCCTTTCCCCGAGCTGTCGGGGGCTTTGAGTACTTGTACGTTGCAATCGACAAGTTCACAAAGTGGCCGGAAGTGGAACCAGTGAGGAAGGTGACAGCACAGTCAGCAGTCAAGTTCTTCAGGTCGATTGTTTGCCGTTTCGGGATCCCTAACAGGATCATCACCGACAACGGCACACAATTCACGAGCCGCACCTTCATGCAGTACGTCCAAGATCTTGGCGCCAAGGTCTGCTTCGCTTCTGTTGCTCATCCGAGAAGCAACGGTCAAGCGGAGAGGGCAAATGCTGAAGTGCTGCGCGGGCTCAAGACCAGGACTTTCGACAGGCTGCACAAGTGCGGAAGGAACTGGATTGAGGAGCTGCCGGTGGTTCTTTGGTCGATCAGGACGACGCCAAATCGAGCCACTGGCCAGACACCTTTCGCTCTAGTCTATGGAGCAGAGGCAGTTCTCCCCACGGAACTCGTATACGGGTCACCTCGAGTGCTCGCTTATGATGAGCTTGAGCAAGAGCAGCTGCGACAAGATGACGCGCTGCTCCTTGAGGAGGACCGTCTTCAGGCTGCTGTACGAGCTGCTCGATACCAGCAAGCTTTGCGCCGCTACCATAGCCGCAAAGTTAATGCCAGAAGTTTCGAGGAAGGCGACCTTGTTCTTCGGCGCGTTCAGTCCGCCAAGAATTCCAACAAGTTGACGCCGAAGTGGGAAGGCCCTTACCGGGTGAAACGAGTCACTAGGCCTGGCGCTGTCCGCCTTGAGACCGAAGATGGCATTCCGGTGAGCAACTCCTGGAACATTGAGCATCTTCGTAAGTTTTACCCGTAGGGCGCGGTTGCCGGAATCTTTTCCGGCAACCACCTTTTGTACAAGTCTTGCCGATGTTGCATGTAATCCTTTGTACAAAGCCGGGCGCAGACCCCGTGCATAAGTAAAGCTCATGTGCTCCGCACATCTTGTCAATTCATGCTTTCTACTTTATTTTGCATGCGTTATCTGACACTTTGTGCAGCGCCTACCCCCGGTAAGCAATAACGAGCCGTAAGGCTCCATATCTTTATTTTCTCTTCTTTCTTTTTCTCAAAAAGGAAAGGAAGGTTCCCTCGCACACAAGTTTGCCGGGGGGAAAGGAGAAGATAATGGTGTGGACCAGGCATCGTTCAAGGAAGTTTCGCCTTATCGGAAAGCAAACGACAGAAAAGCTAAGTTGCCAAAGTCTGAGCAATCAGTTTTAAAATTTTAAGTTATCTTCCTCGAACGAACGTACTTTGTATGGAAAACCTGTGCGCGGAGGAACCAACTCGTAGCTAGTTGCGCCCTTACTTTGTTTCGAGTCCGCTCAACAACTTAAGTGAGCTGCGACTAGTTGCGACAAGGTTTCTTGTCGGTAGCGGCACCGCCAGCAGGCTGCTGATGTCCCGCACTCAGCGCTCGCGGCTAAGGTGCCTATGCCGACAAGTTCCCTAAAAGCGTAGGGCAAAAACATACAAAGGAAGGAATCAAGTAAAGGAAATAACACAGCAATCTCTACCCAAAATAGAGTTATATTACAAGATAGCTTGTCGCAGCTCTAACAGATTGTTCTTATAACATGACCAACAGCGACAAGAAAAAGAGAAAACAGGCGGCCTAATCTATGCGATCGCCCTCAACCCTCTTGATCTCTCTCACCTTGTCCACAATGGGTGCGACAAGGGCCTTGAGCGCTTCCAGATTAGCATCCGGCGGCAGGGACCTGAGGACGTTGGTGAGGTTGAGGCCTGGGTTGCGGAAGGCCACCTTCACCAGCACCTTTTGAAGAACTCCCGCGCAGATCTTGCGCGACTCGTCGGCCAGCTGCTTTGGGATCTTCTCCCGGAGTCGCTGGAGGGCCGTCGCCACGCCTTTGAAGAACAAGCTGAGCTTGGCGCTGGGTTGGAGGTGCTCATCGGAGGAGTACCCGAGATCCTCCATCCCCAGCTGCGCCAGCTCCCCATTGATGGCTGCGGAAACATTCACCAGACCCTCGGTCCAGTGCTCCACAGTCTCCCTAAAAGCATTCTGGGCGGCAGTAGCACTCGCCAGCAGCACCTCGTCGGCCTTGATCTTCTCCTTCAAGGCCACCTCCTGCTCCCTGGCGCCGTCCAACGTCTTGGTCAAAGTGGCCAGCTTCAACTCAAGATTTGCGTTGGAGTCCTTGGCGGTGCTAAGCTCCTTGCTCCTCTCAGCGAGGCGACCCTGCAGCTCGCCATGAGCGGCGGCGTCCTTCTCACGCTCACGCTTGAGCGCGGCAAGCTCCTCACCGCTCGCCTTGAGATCGGCCTCCAGCTGTGCCGTCTTCGTCTCTAGTTCCTTCTTGGCGGCCTCGGTAGCTGCGGCAGCATCCTTTGCTTCCTTGAGAGCCCCGCCAATTGCTTGCTCGCGCGCGTCAAGCTCCTCCTCGTGGCTGTAAAGGTTGACCTTGTGCTGCGCCAACTCGCCTTCTTGCGCAGATAGCTTCTCGGCAGCGAGCCGCTATTGCTCTTCAACTTCAGCCTTCGCAAGGAGGAAAGCTTTCCGCTCCTCGGCAACCTGCTCCCGCTCCTCTACCAGGGATCGAAGAGTTTCCTGCCTGAGACCCCGGAGCTCCTCAGCGCGCTTCTCAATGTCCACTCCCGCCCTCGCGACAAGCGCTTCTCGGGATTCCAGCTTGGCTTGTCGGGCGCGGTACAGCGACAACAGCTTTCGAAGCAGCCGCTCCTTCTCAGGCTCATCGCTGCTGCTGTTTGGCGCGTCGACCAGCATCAGCCCAGCGGAGGCGAGCACCTCTCCATCCAAGGCTTCTCCTTCAACCGGCGCCCTGGACCTTGACACCCAGGGGAGCTTGATGAAGATGCCGTCGCCGGCCTTCAAATAGGCGCCGGGCTGGGGCTCTTCAGAGCCTGGTGCTACAGTAGCGGCGGAGGGATCGGCGGTCGGCGCAGCGCCTGGCGCTCCTGCGGCGTCGGGGCCGTCAGTGCGATCGCCGGATCCCTCACCAGTTTCTGTGGCAGCAGCTTTGGCGGCCTCTTCGCCGGTGGGCTCATCAGCGCCGACTTCTCCTTTGGTGGCAACGGCATCGTCGGTATTGCTGCGCGCGTTTTCCTCGCCGGCGACCTCGGTTTCCATCGGCTCCGTGGCAGATGGATCTGACGAACGGAGAAAAGAGAAAAGTCAAACAAATATTCAAAAAGAAAATCAGAAGAAGAAGAACCCAAGGGAAGTTTTAAAGCAAGAGGATTACTTGTACTAGGATCTGCAGTCGTGGTCTCAACCACCGGAGGGTCGCTGGTGCTGTCCCTTGTCGGAGAACTGCCCCTTGTCGGAGAATTCTCCCTTGCCGGAGAATGCTCCCTTGCCGGGGAATTCTCCCTTTGCGGTGTAGTCGAAGCAGATGGCATTTCGGGAGTGGCTTCCAGGCCCTCCTGTTGGGGCTGCTCTGCTCCTACACAAACCAATAGTCAGATATCAGCAAAGGAAGAGCACCCATGCGCGCCTGAAAGCAGGAAATAAAACTATACACTTACGCTGGGGGCTGCGCTGGGGGCTGCTTTGGGGAAAAGTTGCCGGGTCCGACAACATGGTCTCGGACACGCCCTCTGCTGTCGCGGTGGGTTCGTCCTCGATGACAATCACCAGGACCTTGGCTCTCTTCACCGCTCTCTGGGCCAGAGTCCTGAAAAGGAATGGGTTCGGAGTAAAGCAAATCAGATACAAGACAAAACAGCAAGAATTGAAGAACTACAAGTACAACAAAGAATCTTACTCTTCTTCTTCCTCGTCGGAGCTGAGCGCGGAGAGATCAAAGTCCGGCTCGCCTCCGATGCGACGAGGCGGAGGAGTAGGTTCCCTTGTCCGCTTGGCAGGAGCAGTAGCGGTGGACCGGGAAGACCCTGCTCCAGTTGCCGCAGCGGCGTGAGGCCCTCCCGCGGCAACGGTGCTTGCCGCGGTAGAGCGTGTCGCGCGGCTCGGCGGCTGTTGACTCATCTCCCGCCCCTCTACATCCGCGGCCTTGCGGAGACGCCTTCTTGGCGGAGCTGGGGGCTCCGCCTGCGGCAAGCTGTCTGAAGGTTCGGGCCCGACAAGCTCTCCCTCGCCGGGCTCGCTCGACTCAGCTTCAGGCCCGGCAAGCTCTTCCTCGCCGGCAAACTCCTCTCGCTCGACAAGGCTTGCCGCCTCTGCTGCCTCTGCCTCCTCCATGGTGAATCCGAACTCGCCCGCGACAGCTGCTGCCGCCGCCTCTTCCAGCCTGGTGGCGATGCGCTGCATCTCCGCATCGGTGGTGTCGCGGGTGAGGCTCTTCTGTTCATCGGAGCGGACCGACACTTCCACCAGGCCGTCAAAGAAATCCCGCACGACGTCGTCTGCAGGCTCTTGCCAGGTTGGAACGATTCCATGCGAATCGCACAGCGGCATCATTGCGCGGATGCGGTCGAGCGAGGAGTTGTTGCACAACGGAACGACACCCCTCGGCAACGTGAATGGATGTTGAGGATCGCGCTTGAACAGTTCCAGGAGCATCGCGTCCAACTCCAGGATAGTGAAGTTGAAGTTGAGGCCCGGGCGCAGCCTCATGATATCCGCCGAGTTCTGGAACTCCCAGGCGGGTCTCCTCCTCTCCTGCAGGGGGGCGATGCGGCGGCGAAGGAAATCTGCGCCAACGGCGCCTACAGTGAGTTCGGCAAGCCTAAGGCGTAAGATCCGGATGATGGCAATCTTCAGCCTATCGTCTTCCAGGGCCACGTTGCTCCAATCGTTGCCGCGCGCTATTGGGGCTTGCTGGCAACAATACAATACGTGCCTTGCTGCCCCTTCTGTCACTGGGTAAGGACACCGCAAGATTGAACCCAAAGCTAAGCACTTCTCCCATTGCAAGAACTACCAATCTAGTTGGCCAAACCAAAAAGGATAATTCAAAGAGACTTGCAAAGATAACTCAATCATACATAAAAGAATTCAGAGAGGAATCAAATATTTTCCATAGATAATACTGGATCATAAACCCACAATTCATCGGTCTCAACAAACACACGCAAAAAGAAGATTACATCGAATAGATCTCCACGAGAGAGGGAGAACATTGTATTGAGATCCAAAAAGAGAGAAGAAGCCATCTAGCTACTAGCTATGGACCCGAAGGTCTGAAGTAAACTACTCACACTTCATCGGAGGGGCTATGGTGATGATGTAGAAGCCCTCCTTGGTGGATGCCCCCTCCGGCGGAGCTCCGGAATAGGCCCCAAGATGGGATCTCATGGATACAGAAGGTTGCAGCGATGGAATTGGGTTTTTGGCTCCTATTCTGATCGTTCAGGGATACGTAGGTATATATAGGAGGAAGGAGTATGTCGGTGGAGCTCCGAGGGGCCCATGAGGTAGGGGGCGCGCCCAGGGGGGGCGCCCTCCACCCTCGTGACCTCCTCGGGAACTGCTTGGAGTAGGGTCCAAGTCTCCTGGATCACGTTCGGTTGGAAAATCACGATCCCGAAGGTTTCATTCCGTTTGGACTCCGTTTGATATTCTGTTTCTTCTAAATACTGAAAAAGGCAAAAAACAACAATTCTGGGCTGGGCCTCCGGTTAATAGGTTAGTCCCAAAAGTAATATAAAAGTGGAAAATAAAGCCCAATATAGTCCAAAACAGTAGATAAAGTAGCATGGAGCAATCAAAAATTATAGATACGTTGGAGACGTATCTGGGAGGCATAGGATGAAGATGGTCTCTCTCAAACAACCCTGCAACCAAATAACAAAGAGTCTCTTGTGTCCCCAACACACCCAATACAATGGTAAATTGTATAGGTGCACTAGTTCGGCGAAGAGATGGTGATACAGGTGCAATATGGATGGTAGATATAGGTTTTTGTAATCTGAAAATATAAAAAAAGCAAGGTAACTAATGATAAAAGTGAGCACAAACGGTATTGCAATGCTTCGAAACAAGGCCTAGGGTTCATACTTTCACTAGTGCAAGTTCTCCAAACAATGATAACATAATTTGATCATATAACAATCCCTCAACATGCAACAAAGAGTCACTCCAAAGCCAGTAATAGAGGAGAACAAATGAAGAGATTATTGTAGGGTACGAATCCACCTCTAAGTTTTTTATTTCGATCAATCCATTGGGCGCAAAAGAGTCACTCCAAACAAAGAGTCACTCCAAAATCAGAAATTGTTTTCGTGAGTGCAAAAGTTTTTCTTTTCTTTAATGCCTTTTTAGCTAGGCATGATGATGACAGTGATGCTCACATAAAAGATAAGAATTGAAACATAACGGGAGCATCATGAAGCATATGACTATCACATTTAAGTCTAACCCACTTCCTATGCATAGGGATTTTGTGAGCAAACAAATTATGGGAACAAGAATCAACTAGCATAGGAAAGCAAAACAAGCATAGCTTCAAGATTTTCAACACATAGAGAGGAAACTTGATATTATTGCAATTCCTACAAGCATATATTCCTCCCTCATAATAATTTTTAGTAGCATCATGAGTGAATTCAACAACGTAGCCATCACATAAAGCATTATTTTCATGATGCACAAGCATAGAAATTGTATTACTCTCCACATAAGCAAATTTCTTCTCATGAATAGTAATGGGAGCAAACTCAACAAAATAACTATCATGTGTGGCATAACCCAATTGAAAATTAAAATCAAGATGACAAGTTTCATGGTTATCATTATTCTTTATAGCATACATGCCATCACAATAATCATCATAGATATCAACTTTGTTCTCATAATCAATTGGAACCTCTTCCGAAATAGTGGATTCATCACTAAATAAAGTCATGACCTCTCCAAATCCACTTTCATGATTATCACAATAAGATTCAACACCCTCCAAAATAGTCGAATCATTATCTAAAGTTGACACTCTTCCAAACCCACTTTCATCAATATAATCATCATAAATAGGAGGCATGCTATCATCAAAATAAATTTGCTCATCAAAACTTGGGGGACAAAAAATATCATCTTCATCAAACATAGCATCCCCAAGCTTGTGGCATTGCATATCATTAGCATTATGGATATTCAAGGAATTCATACTAACAACATTGCAATCATGCTCATCATTCACATATTTTATGCCAAACATTTTATTGCATTCTTCCCCTAGCAATTGAGCAAAGTTATTGGAATCCTTATTTTCACAAAAGACATTAAAAATATGAAGCATGTGAGGCAATCTCAATTCCATTTTTTGTAGTTTTCTTTTATAAACTAATCTAGTGATAAATCAAGAAACTAAAAGATTCAATTGCAAGATCTAAAGATATACTTTCAAGCACTAACCTCCCCGGCAACAACGCCAGAAAAGAGCTTGATGTCTACTACGCAACCTTCTTCTTGTAGAAATTGTTCCGCCTCCAAGTGCAGAGGTTTGTAGGACAGTAGCAAATTTCCGTCAAGTGGATGACCTAAGGTTTATAAATCCGTGGGAGGCGTACAATGAAGATGGTCTCTCTCAAACAACCCTGCAACCAAATAACAAAGAGTCTCTTGTGTCCCCAACACACCCAATACAATGGTAAATTGTATAGGTGCACTAGTTCAGCGAAGAGATGGTGATACAGGTGCAATATGGATGGTAGATATAGGTTTTTGTAATATGAAAATATAAAAAAAGCAAGGTAACTAATGATAAAAGTGAGCACAAACGGTATTGCAATGCTTCGAAACAAGGCCTGGGGTTCATACTTTCACTAGTGCAAGTTCTCTCAACAATGATAACATAATTAGATCATATAACAATCCCTCAACATGCAACAAAGAGTCACTCCAAAGCCACCAATAGCGGAGAACAAACGAAGAGATTATTGTAGGGTACGAAACTACCTCAAAGTTTTTCTTTCCGATCAATCCATTGGGCTATTTGTATAAGTGTCACAAACAGCCCTAAAGTTCGTAGTAAAATAACACCCTAAGACACACATCAACCAAAACCCTAATGTCACCTAGTACTGCAATGTCACCTCAAGTATCCGCAGGTTTGACTATACGATATGCATCACACAATCTCAGATTGATCTATTCAAACCATCACAAAGAACTTCAAAGAGTGCCCCAAAGTTTCTACCGGAGAGTCAAGACGAAAACACGTGCCAACCCCTATGCATAAGTTCACAAGGTCACTGAACCCGCAAGTTCATCACCAAAATGTACATCAAGTGGATCACGTGAATATCCCATTGTCACCATAGATAAGCACATGTAAGACATACATCAAGTGTTCTCAAATCCTTAAAGACTCAATCCGATAAGATAACTTCAAAGGGAAAACTCAATCCACTACAAGAAGGTAGAGGGGGAGAAACATCATAAGATCCAACTATAATAGAAAAGCTCGCGGTACATCAAGATCGTGCCAAATCAAGAACACAAGAGAGAAAGATCAAACACATAGCTACTGGTACATACCCTCAGCCCGGAGGGTGAACTACCCCCTCCTTGTCATGGAGAGCATCGGGATGATGAAGATGGCCATCGGTGATGGATCCCCTCTCCGGCAGGGTGCCGGAACAGGGTCCCAATTGGTTTTTGGTGGCTACAGAGGCTTGCGGTGGCGGAACTCCCGATCTAGGTTTCTTTTCGGGGGTTTCTGTATTTGTAGGAATTTTTAGCGTCAGTTTCACGTCAGGGGGGTCTCCGAGTCAGCCACGAGGTAGGGGGGCGCGCCCAGGGGGTAGGGCGCTCCCTCCACCCTCGTGGATGACTCGGGACTCTTTTGGCCCAACTCTTTTGCTTCGGGGGCTTCTTCTGGTCCATAAAAAATAATCGGGAATTTGCAGCTCGTTTGGACCCTGTTTGATATTCATTTTTTGTAAAACTCAAAAACAAGGAAAAACAAAAACTGGCACTGGGCTCTAGGTTAATAGGTTAGTCCCAAAAATGATATAAAATAGCATCTAAATGCATATAAAACATTCAAGATGGATAATAAAATAGCATGGAACAATAAAAAATTATAGATACATTGGAGACATATCAGGAATGCATTCATAGCTTAGGATTCCCTTCGTGCCAACATGGGGGGGGGGCTGCTAGCTACTTCACACTTTGCTAGGTGAACC
>NC_057804.1:427364125-427382918 GCF_018294505.1 Triticum aestivum | reverse complement strand
TGGGGCATCCATTCATAGCTTAGGATTCCCTTCGTGCCGACACGAGGGAGGGGGCTGCTAGCTACTTCGCACTTTGCTAGGTGAACCTCGGTTTTGGGGGGCATAAATTCATAGCTTAGGATTCCCTTCGTGCCGACATGAGGGGTGGGGGGCAAGCAATACCGTGCGCTTTGCGAGATAGGTGTGACATCGAAGTTGCATTTGGTATTTGAAAATCAAACCACCCTTTTCATACATAAATTTAGTCCACATGCAAGTGTGTTCGTGTTCTGACCCTCTCCCGCGTCATTTTTGCCAAATTTATGAACATTAGACAAGTCGAATGATGCAACAGACACGGTTCACTCAAACTAACCATGTGCATTGGGCTCCACGAGGCTTCCCCTCTAAAAAATATCTACCCGCCTGCGGCTTTCTTCTGTTTGATAACACACAGTTATTGTGTTTCGACCGTGTGGGATGTTTCTTGTTCCCAATCCCACCTACATCCCTACAAAATATCTGCCCGCCTCGAGGGTTTTTCTGTTTCATAACACACAGTTGTTATCTCCAGACCGTGTGGGATGTTTCTTGTTCCCAATCCCGTCTGCATCCCTAGAAAATATCTTCCCGCCTCGAGGGTTTTTCTGTTTCATAACACACGGTTGTTATCTCCGGACCGTGTGCGATGCACCATCATCAAAATTTTCAATAGCCCCGGCATTTCACTCCCGTGTTTGACTCTCGCGTAGTAAACTTTTCAGTACCCACGTCATTTCCTCAAAGACACCCCCGTCCCCTCCACACACACACACACACACACACACACCAAATCCTCCTCGAGCGTGCGCATGCACACACCCCCTCCCTCGCTCAAAACCCTAGCAAGGTCCCGGCATCGGTGCTGCAAGGCCTCCATTGTCAACATCTTCCGGTTTGCCCGTGTAGCTTACGCACCGATCTCCATACCCAGGCCGCCCTGAGTTTCTTAGATGATGCCTGCCAAACGCCCCCTTTCCCACAGATCCCCACCCCCCACTCCAGAGCATTGCAGCCTAAGCCCGGCTACGCTTCCCGTGGACCTTGAGGAGGGACTATCCCAAAAGAGGTGTATCGCGGTCTCTTCGCCCGATGTTGCCGAGGAAGATGACGACCATTACTAGCTGCAGACACTCAATCAGTGGGCTAGTGTATGCGGGTATGTCGCGGACACCGGCTACGACATCGAGGTTGTTGACAATGACAACCTGAGGCAGGCTATGTCATAGGTTAAGTGGCCCACCCCCAACCCCCCGGGTTCAACCGCCATCGATCTCATCCATGGCCCCGCCACTGCTCTCCTCTGGCTTGTTGTCAAGAATTTGCCATCCTACAACGCCATCGAGCCCCTTTTATCATTTTGGAAGGACACATTCTGCAACACTGGCTTGGGATCCACAACTTCCAAGTCAGACCTCATTGATGGCGACCACGAGGAGGGCACCCTCTCCGACTCTTCTAAGGGGAAAGTGCCCATTTGCTCTTCCAAGGGGAAAGAGCCCGTCTGCACATCAGGGAGGGCACCCTATAGCCATGCTCTTCCAAGGGGAAGGAGCCCATCTGCGTCAACATGGAGCGCATCCAGGGTCCATGCTATTCCCACGGGAACGAGCCCATCTGTGACAAGTAAAGAAACCCATGATTTGTTTTGCCGTGCCTCTTCATAGGGGGAAACCCATGATTGGTTTTGTCGAGTCCCTTTTGTAGTGCAGTGAGAATATGTCTAGTTTTAATTGCTATATCTGGTTGTTTGCAGTACGCCTTGTTTATTTCAGTTGTTCACAATGTGATGCTCTACATGTGCAATTATTTACTGTGCAGTACATTTCATCAATCCAGTTTTAAATATACCGATAGGAATGCATGTATTTGCTTGTTGTTAAGCCTGTTATAGCTAGCATATGCCTCTTCTAAAGTTTTTTGATTGTTTTGTTGTTTGTAGTTAGCATATGTCCAATTTCAAATGCTATCTTTGGTTGTTCGTAGTATGCCTTGTTTATTCCAGTTATTCACAACGTGATGTTCTATATGTGCAAGTATGAACTATGCAGTTCAATTTCATCAATACCAGGTTCAACAAATATCACTATGAATGACTACATTTGGTTGCTGCATATTGTAGTTAACAGGCCTTTCCATTTTTATTTAATAATAACCAGTGTACTTAGACCAATACAATACTAGTTTGAATGACTATCTTTGCTTGTTGTTAAATGTTAGGCATGTTGCAACTAACACACCTTTCCACTTGTTTTGCTCTACTAGCGTGCTTAAACCTGCACACTGAAGCTATCTTTTGGAGATTATTTTGTTTGCCATGGATAATTTTGGTTGATGTTTAGCCTGTTGTGCTTAACGTGCTTCTTGATGTACCTACACATGACAATTTTGGGAACGACTGCTGTTTTCCATCGAGGTTAGTTTTATCCCATGGCTTATATATGCTCACTATTCAGGATATCGGTAGCTGGTACCATATAGGCCGGGGGCTGATAAGGGACTAATCGGTGAATCAAACTTTTAACCGAATATATCTGCAACCCATTTATCCTTAGGTTAACTAGGGCCATATGTAATATATCTGAGGCTACATAGCAACATGCACTATACTTAATGTCTAAATATGCAATCCTAGGCTACATAGCAACAAGGAAGAGTGTTACCTTAATGTTTTGATGATGTCTAGATATACGTAGGAGAGCAGCAGCAGAAACAACAATAACACAACCCTGTTTGGATACTCAACTTAGCTAGAGGTTAGAGTTAGTTTCTAGCTCATGACTAACCCTGAACTAACTCCATCCAAAGAGGTGTTTGGATGACAGGGTTAGATTGACAATAAATGCACTAGGAGAACTAGCTCCAATTAGCACCTCTTGGGTTGGATATTTTTTTGGGTGGTTTATAGATGCAACTAGCTCAAACAAGCCCTTATGTTTAGGTATACTTTAGGGCTATTTGAGCCTGAAATAGCTCAAACTAACTCTAACCCATGGATACAACATTAGTTAGTCGATCGATAATTTGTAAGAATGCAATAAACTCCTTCCGACCCATAATATAAGATGTTAATTCATCTAATATGTGAGTTTATTGGATGTTATAAGATATTATAAAAGTGTGTTGTACTACATCATTGTGCAATTGGTGTTTAGCTTCTGATATTAACTTGGTACTTTTAGGTATATATGTCATTGGTAAAGATCCGCGCTTCGACCCTTTCCGCGTATGGGGAAATGAGATATCTATTAAACTAGCATCAAGTGAGGAAGCTGATAAAGATTGTTAGTAAAATGTGTCGGGGATATACCCCGCGGTATGTCCCGGCCGGAGTCGTAACCCGACCGGGACTTGGTAAACCGGCGGATGTTAAACCGGCAGACAGTTAAGATAGGTGGCTAAGATAGATGGTAAACCGGCGAGTGTTAAACCGGCAGAGTTAAGACAGATGGTAGCACCGGCAAGTGTTAAGTCAATCATAACCTGGCAGACATTATTAAACCAGCAGACATTGTTAAACCGGCAAGACAATGTTAAACCGGCAGACAATGTTAAACCGTCAAACAATGTTAAACCGGTCGACGTTAAGAAGCCCAGGAAAGGAAGTCAAAAATAGTTTAAGTCTTAGTCCGAGATGGACTCTACATGTAACCCGCCCCTTCAACTTATATAAGGAGGGGCAGGGCTCCCCAAAGAGGGACAAGCAAGAAACAATCTCTAGGGCTAGACCCAACTAAAGGAGAGCCGGCTTACGGCGACTCCCTCGTGATGATAATGAGATCTAGCCTCAAACATCATATAGGGCTATTACCGGATGATGTTTCCCGGGGCCCGAAGCTATCTAAACCCTTGTCTTATATTGCGTCTCTCGATTCTGCTCAACCCTTCTCAATCTACCACATAAATGCGTTGGCCTCGTGACTAAGTCCTCACGCTAAGGACATCTGATGTGTTAATTCCACGACAGTTGGCGCCCACTGTGGGGCTCGCGCATGGTGGTGTTGAGTTCTTTGAGGGATCTCTCCTAGGGATCGAGGAGCTCGCAATGTTCCGGATGAAGAAGAGATAGTGCAGAGGATCTACATCAACTCCGAGTTCATTGCTCAAAAATTAGAAAAAAGCTCGGGCAACAACACATGTGACGCAGAGTTCGTCGTGGTCGAGTCCGACAAGAGTTTCCGTCAGATCAAACAGTGTATTGCAATATTCCGCCGAAACTGCCGTTTCAGTTTCTGCGGACGAGTCCGATTGTGATTGCTTTTCACGTCCACATCAGCTGTTCTTGACCAGAGGATCAAGTCCAATCTGCCACTACTACTCTGAGGCGTGGAGACCGAGGCCTGCAAATCAATCCATAAGTACCACTGTACGTATGAAGGAATCGATAGCAATCAACACATTTTTCCAAGAGAAGAAGAGAAGGAAAGAAAACTGCTACTACATCTTGACTCGGACTCCTCCGCTAATTGCGTGACTCCACTACCGAGTCGTTGATCTCCGTCAAACCGGCGAGCTGGGTCGCCGCTGGTTTCTGCCTCCAAGCCGGACTCGCCAGGCGCCTCAGCTGGCCCCGCTGACCCGCCGACCAATGCAATTGCCGAGCGCCTAACGCTTGCATCAGAGCTACCACGGCCTCGCGCTGACTGAACCAGCTCTGCTGTCGTCATCCGCTTCGCTCTTTCAACCACCGTCATCTGAAAACCGCTACCGGTTTGTCCCTCCATCTCGCGGGTCACCGCGAGCAGCGGGAGTATTGCCTCTAAAACCGCCCCGGCTTCGTTCTGGTTTTCGTCGAGACTGCAGCACCTTCAAACCACTGACCTTCCATCGTGATGCCCCGGGCTGCCGGTGGTCTTGCTCCGGCCTACTTCTGTGCCTCCCCTGGCCGGCTTGCGCCTGAAGCCCCTGCTAGGTCACTTCCGCCCTCGCGGCCGTGCCTGGTTCATCTCTGCCGCACGATCCATTGCCCTAGTTTACTTTTCCCTGGAGCCATCACCTACTGCCGCTACCGCTGCAGCCTCCTGCGCCGGCGTCTTTTCTGTTGCCGCCGGGTTAATGCTCTGTGTGTCCCTGTGGCCACTCCACCGTCTCGTGTTGCTGCTGGGCCTTTGTCCCAGTGTGCCCGCCCACGTGCCGCTTCTGCTCCGACCAGCGCGGGGACTAATCGCCTCCGCGATCGCTGTTGCTCCTTGCCGGGTCACAGGAGCCCCTCTGCTGCGGCCGCGTTTCCACTCTGCCGTGACTGCCGTCGAGCCGCTACCAAAGGCCACAACCACACCCTAAGTCGTCGATCCTCCCGGATTAACCGCCAGCCGCTGTCACGACTGCACCAGGTCACCCTCTCCTGGGGCGTGGTCCGCCAGCTCTGCTCTTCATGCCCAGCCGCTTCTGCTGTTGCACGTTGAGCGCGGTCTTGCAACCCGCGAACCGCCGCTCCGCTGGGTCTTCTCCACCAACCGGATTTAAGCCGCTGCTGGGTCTCCTCCGCCTCACTGCCAGAGCAAGCAAGCCGCGCTAGGGTCCTCTACTGCTAGCCGTGCTTCTTCAAACCACAATTGCTGCATCGCCATGGCCGACCCACCATAGCCACGGTCCTCGCCTCTGCTCTAAACCGCCACTGCATTGAAGCACACTGAGCGCCGCTTCACGGCGCATGATGTTGTGCTGAGTCGCCGAGCTATTCAAAAGCCAACACCGACCGGCACGCCACAGGCCGCCTTGCCCTGGCCGCGCCACCTCTCCACACCGCCGGCTACTTCTCTGCCCTCTGCCTGCCCTCCACACTGCCGGTTCAATCTGCCAGCTCGCCGTTCCGCCTTGCCGGAAGTGGATTGGATTTCGGTTCCATGCCGAGTTGCCGACCGGCTCCCCCGTCCCACTCCCGAGAACCCCAGCGGCCGGCTGCGTTGCCTGCGGGTGCGCTTCTCCACCGCCGCGCTCGGCCGCCCTTGCCCGCCCCCGTCCCTCCTCGCTCTGCTGTGTTCCCATGGCCGCGCCTGCACCATGTCGTCGCTGCATTGTTCTGCACCCCCGCCCAGGCGCACTCGGTGCTACTACCCACTATGGCTGTCGCCAACCACAATATCACCGTCGACGTGCTGGGGCAGGATGGCACGCGGCAGTATGGGGCTAGATCAATGTACCTCGACCCGGCCTCCAATATTGCTGATCTGGCTTGTACTGCTGATCCGGCTCGTAGCCTGCAAACTGCCAATGCCTTAACTCGCCAGCGCCTCGGCCTGAATCCGCTGCCGGATGGAACCGGCCCTGTCGCCTTCAAACCGCCGCTCGGCCGTGTCCCCGCCATACCGGTGCCTCTCCTAATGCGCCACCGGTTCAGTTGCACTTCACCGGCTACGAGCCGCCCCGTTTCTTTGCCTGAGCACTAAGGTTGCCGCAGCCATGATCCGCCTTGCCCAATTACTGCCATGAGTCGCCAAGGGCTCCGTCTCACCTGTGAGTCGCCGCTCCCGCCGTCGGGGCCGATTCAATCATCGACAGCCGTCGAGTCTCCTCGCCGCTGCTGCGAGTTGCCGCGGCTGCCTACTGTCATGTTCCACTACTTGCTGCGGCGCCGCTGAACCGTCGTGGGTCGTGGCCCGCTTCACTCTGCCTCAGGCTGGCTTTGCTAAGCAGCCGTTTTTGAGTCGCCGGTTTGCTTGCCCACCGGTCAAATTCGAGTGTTTACTCCCACTAGCCACCTGCGTCAGTAAGTTCCAACCGACTTTATGGAGTCCAAACAATCAACTTTGGTTAAGACTCTAGAGTGTAGGTCACTGATGAGATAATCTGCACTTGGAAGAAAATTTCTTGTTCATTACATGAAAACAGAATCATCATATCTTGAGGGGTTTGAGGAGGTAAAAGCAAAACCCGAGGGAGTACCAGTAAGTGTAAAATGCAATTATGCATATAGTACAGAAAAAGTTCTCCTAGTCTGCAAGTAAAAAACGACCAGGTGATATCCGTCCGGTTTATTTCAGCACATATTAATTGTTATACAATTATTGTGGTTTGCGATATTTTTTGATGCAGGACAATTGTTGCTTACAAATAAGGTGTTATACTACGGCTACGGAGTGTGCGATAGCAGCATTCTACACTGGTGTTTCCTCTGTATCATACCACACGGTGAATGAACATGCGCAAGTCGCCGTCCCTGTGGCCCGGTTTACATCAATTCGCCCGTCCGTGCTGGTTTACAACGCCATGGCCAGCGCATCTATCTGCTCCCACGGCCGACTCGGCCATGATTGATTTCAGCTTCACCGTTGCGATCATCAACTCCACGGTGGATAACCCCTGGCATGATATATCAGGTGAAATCCATCCAATATATTTTATATTACATATTGCCTTCTTTAAAAGAGCAATTACTCCAGCTTGTAAAGTTGTCTAATGCAGGACCCTAAATCGTCATATTGGAGGCAAATTATCATTCAGCCGTCATCTGCGCTGGATGACTCAATGGACATGCGCACAAATCGCTGCCACTACAGTTTGGTTAAACTTCAAAACAGCCAGTTGGAAGGAACCATTAACCGAGTTGCTGACACAGCTCATACGGGATCATTTAACCCGCCGTAGTCACCTCAACCTTCTGCGGATTCACATCGTGCTATCAACACCAATGATATACAAGTTATGCCGGTTTATATCACGGTGAAATATGGAGAGTCTCAGGCCAACTCCTCGAGTCACCTTTGAGACTCGGGGGGCTACAATGACCTGACTCAGCCAATCTTGCCAATTTTAGCAAATGTAAGAACGCCAGGACGATGGAGCGAAAGATAACCCGGTCCCGGAGGCTACTGCTATATTGATGAAAATTTAAAGGCCGTCAGCGAATTTCCGGCTCAAAAAGTATATGACAAAATCCCGGCTCAGTGAAGAAGTTCTGGGTCATCAGAAAGGATTCCGGTTCGAAATCCGGTTCTAAGGAAGTCAGTCTCACTGAAGCTCTCAATTATCCGTTTTACAGTCTGGTTTAAGAATTTTCGGTTCAAAAAGGAATTAAGTTCTCGCAAGTTCGAGTTTAAAGGCCGTCAGAAAATTTCCGGCTAAAAAAGAAGGACTCCGGTTTAAGATCCGGTTCAAGGGAAAGATGTCTCCCATAAAGCTTTGAAGCTCTCAATATCCGGTTTAACATCCGGTTCAAGAAAAATATCTCTCGCAAAGTTCGAGTTCTTAGAAAAGTCAAAAGGGGCCAAAGAGAGTTTGTTGCACAACACAACTCAAACATAGGCACCCGACGAGCATAGCTCAAAAATATAGCACATGGGGGCTTCAGCTGACAAAGCGGGGTCCTGTCCATTAATCCAGCTATCACGCCACTACAAAGCTTGGGAGCTTCACACCCAAGGGGCCAAAGAGAGTTTTGTTGCTACGCACAGCTCAAACATAGGCACCCATTGAGCACAGCTCACAAAGTTACTTGGGGGCTCTTTGTGTAAAGTAACAAAGAGTTTGAAAGGACCCTTGTAATTGGGTATCGACCCACGGCTTGGAAGCCTGGTGTATTCACCTAAAACCCCGGGTTAACCTGCCTTCATCAAGTAAGCCACTCCTATCCAGGTAATCCTGGCATGACCTGCCGAACGTTTGACAGTTACTCTCATTGAGACCCTGAACTTGTCAAAGTTAAAACGACGATTGGTTAGTTGGAGGCCCATCTTAAAAGGCTTTGTCAAATGGTTTAACTCAGTGGCCTGGCAGCCCATGAAAAGCCTCGAATTTGGGCCTGGCAGCCCTTGAAAAGCCTCGACTACACTGTTTTTATTTTCCTTTGTCAATATTTTTCTCTTTTGATAAATTTTATGTTGAACCGGCGTCTATTGACCCAGCATGACTATCAGTCATCAAATTAACCCGGTTTTCATTAACCCGGCTCGACTTTCAACTATAAGTTGTCAGTACATAATCACTTATAATCCGGTGTTTATTGACCCGGCCTGGCTTTGGACTATAAGTCGCCAGCATATATTTGGATTGCGCCATTGGAATTATGCGCTTATAAATCATTGGGTATATTAATCAAATAGCCAACATGGCTAGATTTCTATTATGGTTATCAATAACCAGTATTATGATTAAGGTTTTCAAAGTCGGTTTACGCAATGGCTATCATATTGTCAATGGATATGATTTATTCTACAATTGAAGGAATAGTCCCGAGTTGCTGCAGGCTTACAACCCGGCACTTGGGGGCTACATTATTTAAGTTGAGATTACATCAAATATGCAAGTCTCATGTCGCTGCAAGCATGCACCATGACACTTGGGGGCTAATGCAAAGTCATTTTTTGCTCATCTTATTGAAGACCCGACTCATCATATTATAATAAGCCGGCCCTTGGGGGCTACCAATTTCTCCTGTCAACATTTCAAGGTACAAAGCTTTTTATCCATTATATTGAAGGGTACATTGCTTAGTTGGTAAAGCATAAGGCTCTTAACCTTGTGGACATGGATTCAAGCCCCATGATGGGGGTTACATCATATGATGTTATTTTCATTGAATTATATATCAAAGTCCTAGCTCAATATTATCTTACTGAGTCGGCCCTTGGGGGCTACACGTTGCTGTTCAAAGTTTACAAGATTATATTTACAAAGTCCCTGCTCATTATTGCATAATGACCCGCCCCTTGGGGGCTACACTGGTTGAAGTTTTTATGAGCGTCAGGAAATTACAAGTCCCAGGTTGTTGCAAGCATGACAACCCGGCACTTGGGGGCTACATATGTGGAATACTCAGTTTTGACTAGTGATTGAGATGAACAACCTGGATTTCTTCAAGATTGTGATATTTATATTGAAGCAAGTCTTAAGCTGTTGCTATGCTACCTTCTTAAGACTTGGGGGCTACAAGTGATAGGCATATAAGAGGTGTATTTTCAAGCTGGATGTTAACTACAAGTATGACCCGGTGCTATCAATATTTATAAACCGGTGATCTTGGCAATGATAAACTGGCAAGTTCTACGTCCTTAAACCGGATGAAGATCAGATAAGTATTTCAAGGACCAATATTGTTTTTAAGCATTGGGAGTTGAATCAAAGGAGTTATTCTTCGCAATATATTTTCTATGAGAAACCAATGTCAGCAAGGTGATTATGAAGCTGGCCTATTAAACTGGATTTTTTAGAAGGAAGTGACAAGGACTTAAGGATGATCAGAGTCAGTTTAACATGGATAAATCCAAATTAAACTGGGGGCTAATGTCGGGGATATACCCCGTGGTATGACCCGGCCGGAGTCGTAACCCGGCTGGGACTTGGTAAACCGGCGGATGTTAAACCGGCAGATAGTTAAGACAGATGGCTAAGGCAGACGGTAAACCGGTGAGTGTTAAACTGGTAGAGTTAAGACAGATGGTAGCACCGGCAGGTGTTAAGTCAATCATAACCAGACAGACGTTGTTAAACCGGCAGACATTGTTGAACCAGCAGACGTTGTCAAACCGGCAAGACAATGTTAAACCGGAGACAATGTTAAACTGGCAGACAATGTTAAACCGGCAGACGTTAAGAAGCCCAGGAAAGGAAGTCAAAAATAGTTTAAGTCTTAGTCCGAGATGGACTCTACATGTAACCCGCCCCTTCAACTTATATAAGGAGGGGCAAGGCTCCCCAAAGAGGGACAAGCAAGAAACAATCTCTAGGGCTAGACAAAACTAAAGGAGAGCCGGCTTACGGCGACTCCCTCGTGATGATAATGAGATCTAGCCTCAAACAACATGTAGGGCTATTACCGGATGATGTTTCCCGAGGCCCGAAGCTTTCTAAACCCTTGTCTTGTGTTGCGCCTCTCGATTCCGCTCAACCCCTCTCAAGCTACCACATAGATGCGTTGGTGTCGCGACTAAGTCCTCACGCTAAGGACATCTGACGTGTTAATTCCACGACAAAATGGGTCAAAAGATGGCAATTAAACTATTTGTTTACACTTTATCCAATACAACAGCAAACTGCAAGATGGTAAGTAAGAACTCTGTAGCCTTCTTTTTACTGCCCATAATGAGTTCTGTTAGATGACAATGTCTGAATCTTTTTTCCTTTATAGTGGTTCCCAAATCAGTTTACTCAAGATTACCTCTCAAACTACATGATTGGTGGGCATGCAAAGGTTAAAGTATTTCTACCAGAACATGATGACTATCTAGATGTTTTCTTGAAGACCGTGAAGGATGGGCGGTCGGCCATCACAAGGGGTTGGACTAGAGTCGTGCGTGCTTTCTGCATGGAGGAGGGCACAATATGGGCATTCCGGTTCACCTTGTTTAGCAACCAGAATGTATTTCGCCTCTTTCTTTACCGTCTTTAATAGTACAAGTATACAACTGTGGTTCATCACTCTTTATTTGGTTCTTATGTAATTCTTGATATGTACCTATGAATCGAATAATGCATTGGTTGTTTGAACCTGATGGATATGAATAAAGCTATAGCATACATTGCAATTCAAATTCAAATTCAAATTCGGTACTATTTGAAATAGCAGCAATTAAATTATGGTGAAATTACGCTCTCCAGGTCGTTACGGCACACCCGGTTGGTAAAACACAAATGTCTGCGATATACACCATAATACGAGATGGTTTACAGAGAGGAAATGTGTGCAAGCGTGCACACAATTGCCATTTGCAAAGCGTGTGCGATGTCAGACAATATCACAAATGGTATGGGCAAACTAAACATTTGTGATAGTTGCCTTACCGTACATGATTCGCAACCATGAACTATTTCTGATGAAGTATGCATCATAAACGGTGCACCACAGAATAGCGTGTGCAATAGTTGTCGTGTACGACGATGTTACGATGGTACGACGTTTCATAATCCTATCCGACACTCGTATGACGATTAGCTAATCTTATTAATTAGTTATCGCATACGGTTTTGGAAAAGTGAACGTGTGTGATTGTATGCTTATCATACACGTTTTATAATAGTGAACCGTTTGTGATGGGTCGCGCATCCTAAACTTAGCACCACAGAATACTGACTGCGATGGCAATGTGAGCACAAACGAGTAGGAGTACTATATATGCATCTTGGCTCCCTATCCCCGACGGTTTCTGGGTCGTGTGGGAAGGACCCCCCTATTGCCCACACCCACTTGGTGACGGTTCCAAATGTCATCGCGGAAAGGGGTTAAAAACCGTTTGTATAGCACCGACGCGTACCAACGTATCATGCATATGAAGTCTTGCATTGCATAGTTTAGACATCATATACACAATTTTCAACACCATGTTCTTAGTTCAGACATCATATATGCGAATGCCCTCTTCTTAGCATGTAAATCACATATGTGAATTAAATAATGTGATCCTAATTACTTAGATAACATGTATGTGAATTATGTCATGCGAACCTGTTTACTAAAGACATCATATAATTATCTCATGACATCCTGTTTAGTTAGTCATCATATCTTTGAAGTATGTCATGCTATGCTATCCAGTTTAGATAGATATCATATATGTGAAATTATGTCATGCTATCCTTTTTAGGTAAACAATATACATGTGGACTATTTCATGCCCTCCTTTTTCCACACTATCTATTGCATTTGTCTCTCATACAATATCTGTACATTCAACCATGTTTCCTGTTTATCAGCCATTTGAATTGGACCGGGTGATGGCAGTATCTAGCGGAGTAAAAACACGGTCTTCAAATAAAACAGTGCTACCTCTTGGTGGAGATAGCACCACAATTGTACATGCACGAGAACCAGCCCTACCACATATAACCTAGACTCTCGCAGATTGTACCCCTACTGTGATGGACAGAGAACCAGCTTCACCCAATCTAACCCCAACCCCAGCAGATAGTAACCCAGTTCCTGTCGACACAACACCATCTCCACCACAGAGCTCCCAAACAAGAGAAGTTAGTAAGGCAGCTCCAGTGCCCAAAGCGCCAGTACTACCACGGCGAACCCCAACTCCACCAGTTAGTACACCCATTCCTATGGAGGAAGCACAACCAGCTGATGTCTACTACACAACCTTCTTCTTGTAGACGTTGTTGGGCCTGCAAGTGCACAAGTTTGTAGGACAGTAGAAAATTTCCCTCAAGTGGATGACCTAAGGTTTATCAATCCGTAGGAGGCGTAGGATGAAGATGGTCTCTCTCAAACAACCCTGCAACCAAATAACAAAAAGTCTCTTGTGTCCCCAACACACCCAATACAATGGTAAATTGTATAGGTGCACTAGTTCGGCGAAGAGATGGTGATACAAGTGCAAAATAGATAGTAGATATAGGTTTTTGTAATCTGAAATAATAAAAACAGCAAGGTAACTAATGATAAAAGTGAGCGTAAACGGTATTGCAATGGTAGGAAACAAGGCCTAGGGTTCATACTTTCACTAGTATAAGTTCTCTCAACAATAATAATATAGATAGAACATATGACAAGCCGTCAACATGCGACAAAGAGTCACTCCAAAGCCACTAATAGCGGAGAATAAACATAGAGATTATGGTCGGGTACGAAACCACCACAAAGCTATTCTTTCGGATCGATCTATAAAAGAGTTTGTACTAGAATAACACCTTAAGATACAAATCAACCAAAACCCTAATGTCACCTAGATACTCCATTGTCACCTCAAGTATCCGTGGGCATGATTATACGATATGCATCACACAATCTCAGATTCATCCAACCAACATAAAAGTACTTCAAAGAGTGCCCCAAAGCTACTATCGAAGAGTCAAGAACGTGTGCCAACCCCTATGCATAGGTTCCCAAGTGTCACGAAACCCACAAGTTGATCACCAAAACATACATCAAGTGGCACATGATATCCCGTTGTCACCACAGATAATCACGGCAAGACATACATCAAGTGTTCATAAAAGACTCAATCTGATAAGATAACTTGAAAAAGGGAAACTCAATTCATCACAAGAGGGTAGAGGGGGAGAAACATCATAAGATCCAACTACAATAGCAAAGCTC
Organism: Triticum aestivum; assembly: GCF_018294505.1. Lineage (NCBI taxonomy): Eukaryota > Viridiplantae > Streptophyta > Magnoliopsida > Poales > Poaceae > Triticum > Triticum aestivum. Next base: position 427,368,922 of record NC_057804.1, on the reverse strand, counting down.
GGGATACATCAAGATCGTGCCATAGAAGAACATGAGAGAGAACACGAGAGAGAGAGATCAAACACATAGCTACTGGTACATACTCTCAGCCTCGAGGGTGAACTACTCCCTCCTCGTCATGGATGGCACCGGGATGATGACGATGGCCTCCGGTGATGGGATCCCCCTCCGGCAGGGTGCCGGAACAGGGTCCCGATTGGTTTTTGGTGGCTACAGAGGCTTGCAGCGGCGGAACTCCCGATCTATTTTCCGTTCTAGAAGTTTTAGGGTACGTAGGTATATATGGGTGCAGGGAGAACATTGGTGGAGCTACGGGGGCCCCACGAGGCAGGGGGCGCGCACCCAAGGGGGCAGGGCATGCCCCCCACCCTCGTGAGCACCTCCCGTATCTTCTGACGTGGGGTCCAAGTCCATCAGGTGGGTTTCCTTCCAAAAATAACTTCTTCAATTGATTTCATTCCGTTTTGACTTCGTCTGATATTCCTTTTCCTCGAAACACTGAAATAGGCATAAAACAGCAAATCTGTGCTGGGCCTCCGGTTAATAGGTTAGTCCCAAAAATAATATAAAAGTGGATAATAAAGCCCAATATTGCCTAAAACAGTAGATAAAGTAGCATGGAGCAATAAAAAATTATAGATACGTTGGAGACGTATCAAGCATCCCCAAGCTTAATTCCTGCTCGTCCTCGAGTAGGTAAATGATAAAAACAGAATTTTTGAGGCGGAGTGATACTTTGGCATAATTTCAATGTAAATCTTCTTAATTGTGGCATGAATATTCAGATCCGAAAGATTCAAGACAAAAGTTCATTTTGACACAAAAATAATAATACTTCAAGCATACTAATCAAAGCAATCATGTCTTCTCAAAATAACATGGCAAAAGAAAGTTCATCCCTACAAAATCATATAGTTAGGCTATGCGTCATTTTCATCACACAATGATGTTCCCAACTTCTATACCCCCGATGACAAGCCAAGCAATTGTTTCATACTTAAATAATCTCAAACTTTTTCAACCTTCACGCAATACATGTGCGTGAGCCATGGATATAGCACTATAGGTGGAAAAGAATATGATGATGGGGATTGTGCGGAGAAGACAAAAAAGGAGAAAGTCTAACATTGACGAGGATAATCAATGGGCTGTGGAGATGCCCATCAATTGATGTCAACATGAGGAGTAGGGATTGCCATGCAACGGATGCACTAGAGCTATGAATGCTCAACAAAAGAAAACTAGTGGGTGTGCATCCAACTTGCTTGCTCACGAAGACCTAGGGCATTTGAGGAAGCCCATCGTAGGAATATACAAGCCAAGTTATATAATGAAAAATTCCCACTAGTATAAAAAGACAACTTATGAGACTCACTACATGAAGAACAAGGTGCTACTTTGAAGCACAATATATGAGACTCACTACATGAAGAACAAGGTGCTACTTTGAAGCACAAGTGTGGAAAAAGAGATAGTAGCATTGCCCTTTTCTTTTTTCTTTTTTTTTATTTTCTTTTTTGGGCCTTTCTTTTTTTGGCCTTTTATTTATTTATTTGGGCAATGCTCTAATAATGATGATCATCACAGTTCTATTGATTACAACATAAGGATTACAACTCGAAACTTAGAACAAGATATGACTCTATATGAATGCCTCCGGCGGTGTACCGGGATGGTGCAATGAATCAAGAGTGACATGTATAAAAATAATGCATGGTGGCTTTGGCACAAATACGATGTCAACTACAAGATCATGCAATGGCAATATGACAAAAGTAATGCATGTCATGATGATGATGGTGGAAGTTGCATGGCAATATATCTCGGAATGGCTATGGAAATGCCATAATAGGTAGGTATGGTGGCTGTTTTGAGGAATATATAAGGAGGTTTATGTGTGATAGAGCGTATCGTATCACGGGGTTTGGATGCACTGGCGAAGTTTGCACCTACTCTCAAGGTGAGAAAGGGCAATGCACGGTACCAAAGAGGCTAGCAATGGCGGAAAGGTGAGAGTGCGTATAATCCATGGACTCAACATTAGTCAAAAGAACTCATATACTTATTGCAAAAATTTTGAAGTCATCAAAAATTCAAGTACTACGCGCATGCTCCTAGGGGGATAGATTGGTAGGAAAAGACCATCGCTCGTCCCCGACCGCCACTCATAAGGATGCACAAGCCAGGTACACTTCATGTTTCAAATTTGTTACATAACTTTAACCATACGTGCATGCTACGGGACTTGCAAACTTCAACACAAGTATTTCTCAAATTCATAATCACCCAACTAGCACGACTATGATATTATCACCTCCATATCTCAAAACAATTATCAAGCATCAAACTTATCTTAGTATTCAACACACTCATAAGAAAGTTTCACATATCTTGAACACCAAGTATATTAACATTGAGCAAATTACCATGCTATTAACGACTCTCAAAATAATCTAAGTGAAGCATGAGGGATCAATAGTTTCTTTAAAACAATTCTACCACCGTGCTCTAAAAGATATAAGTGAAGCACTAGAGCAAAAATTATCACGCTCAAAAGATATAAGTGAAGCACTATGAGCAAAACTATTAAGCTCAAAAGATATAAGTGAAGCACATAGAGTATTCTAACAAATTCCAAATCATGTATGGCTCTCTCTCATTAAAGGATTTCAGATCTTGATACTTCATTCAAACAGCAAGCAAAGCTAAAGAAAACTACAATGCGAGGATAGCACTACTCATGTGAAGAAGCAAAAACTTAGGCTCAACCGATACTAACCGATAGTTGTTGAAGAAGAAAGGTGGGATGCCTACCGGGGCATCCCCAAGCTTAGATGCTTGAGACTTCTTGAAATATTATCTTGGGGTGCCTTGGGCATCCCCAAGCTTGATCTTTTGTGTCTCCTTAATTCCTCTCATATCATGGTTTCTCTTTTTATCAAAAGCTTCATTCACAACAAACTCAACAAGAACTCGTGAGATAGATTAGTATAAACCAATGCAAAACCTTATCATATTTTACTGTAACAAATCACTTAAATTATTATTCAACATTGAATACTAAATGCCTCTGCATATTTAATACTCCTATCATCAAATAGAATCATTAAACAAGCAAACATATGCAAACAATGCAACCATAACAGCAATCTGTCAAAACAGTGCAGTCTGTAAAGAATGCAAGAGTATCAATACTTCCCTGATCCCAAAAATTATGAACTAAAATTCCCACTGTAATAAATTTATCAGAGCTCAATATGCAAAAAGATTCAACGTTAGACCATGCTCTGACTTTTCTAGGGAATGTTTTCAACAGCGGTAAACTTTCTGTTTTCAAACAGCAACATGCAAACTAGCAAAATAAGCATGGCAAAGGCTATCCTTGACTTTTTATTGAAACTAAAGAGATAAAACACTATTCGAACTAACAGCAAACAAAAAACTAACAAAATAAAATGACGCTCCAAGCAAAACACATATCATGTGGTGAATAAAAATATAGCTCCAAGTAAAGTTACCGATGAACGAAGACGAAAGAGGGGATGCCTTCCGGGGCATCCCCAAGCTTAGGATCTTGGTTGTCTTTGAATATTACCTTGGGGTGCCTTGGGAATCCCCAAGCTTAGGCTCTTTCCACTCCTTATTCCATAGTCCATCGAATCTTTACCCAAAACTTGAAAACTTCAACCACACAAAACTCAACACAAAACTCGTAAGCTCCGTTAGTATAAGAAAATAAAACCACCACTTAGGTACTTGTAATGAAGTCATTCTAAATTCATATTGGTGTAAAAACTACTGTATTTCAACTTCTCTATGGTTCATACCACTTAATACTAGCCATAGATGCATCAAAATAAGCAAACAACACATAGAAAACAGAATCTGTCAAAAACAGAACAGTCTGTAGTAATCTGTATAAAACGTATACTTATGTAACCCCAAAAATTATGAAATAACTTGCTGGACCTGAGTAATTTCTCTATTAATCATCTTCAAAAAGAATCAACCAAAAAGCACTCTCCAGTAAAAAATGGCAGCTAATCTTGTGAGCGCTAAAGTTTCTGTTTTTCACCGCAAGATCACATAAACTTCACCCAAGTCTTCCCAAAGGTTCTACTTGGCACTTTATTGAAACAAAAGCTATAAAACATGATTACTACAGTAGCATAATCATGTGGAAACACAAAAACAGTAAGGATAAATATTGGGTTGTCTCCCAACAAGCGCTTTTCTTTAATGCCTTTCTAGCTAGGCATGATGATGACAATGATGCTCACATAAAAGATAAGAATTGAAACATAACGGGAGCATCATGAAGCATATGACTAGCACATTTAAGCCTAACCCACTTCCTATGCATAGGGATTTTGTGAGCAAACAACTTATTGGAACAATAATCAACTAGCATAGGATGGCACAACAAGCATAGCTTCAAGAATTTAAGCACATAGAGAGGAAACTTGACATTATTGCAATTCCTACAAGCATATGTTCCTCTCTCATAATAATTTTCAGTAGCATCATGAATGAATACAACAATATAACCAGCACCTAAAGCATTCTTTTCATGATCTACAAGCATAGAAAATTTTCTACTCTCCACATAAGCAAACTTTTTCTTTATAGCATACGTATCATCACAATAATCATAATAGATAGGAGGCATGCTTTCATCATAGTAAATTTGCTCATCCAAGCTTGGGGGACAAAATATATCATATTCATCAAACATAGCTTCCCCAAGCTTGTGGCTTTGCATATCATTAGCATCATGGATTGTCGGGGAAGCTGATC
>NC_057804.1:427351604-427363919 GCF_018294505.1 Triticum aestivum | reverse complement strand
GCGGAGATCGCACGAAGAGCGGATTGAGGCGAAGCACACGAGCAGTTTACCCAGATTCGGGGCTCTCCGGAGAGATAATACTCCTACTGCTGCTTGTCTGATTGTATTGAGTTCTTGCTCAGGAGCGCTGAGTGCTACAGTACACTCGAGCTACTAACGAGACTGAGCGTGAGTGTTTTCTGGTTTCGAACCCCCCTCTACATTGCGCATGGGCCTCCTTTTATACGCACAAGGGGTCACCGACAGGTGGCAACGTAGACAAGGGTAAAAATGGAAAAAGAGGGGTGGTTGGTACAACTACCCGTACAGTGCATCCTACCTAACCCTGACGGCAGGGGACAAAGGCATTAAATGCCCGTCTGCGTTGCCCAAACAGTGCAAAAAAGGTCCGTCAGGGACGCCACCGCTTGCCACGATGGCAATCTTGACAGCGTCGCATGCCACCGCACACCGCTGGCTGCACAACCTCTCGCCACGCGCGTCTGGAAAGGCCCCAGGGCGACACATTGGTGGATGTGCTGGAGCGTGGGTATAGAGTGGTCGCTTGCCGCGGCAAGCGCCTCGCCGCGGTCGTTGTCTTGTCGCGTCCAGAAGCTTGTCGCTCACCGGGCCTTGCCGGGACACGTGGCGCGTCACGGCAAGTTCCTTGAGATGCCTTGGTTGGTCGTTGTCTTGTCGCGTCCGGAAGCTTGTCGCTCACTAGGCCTTGCCGGGACGCGTGGCACGTCACGGAAAGTTCCTTGAGATGCCTTGGTTAGCCTTCCCCGCAAGCTCCTCTTGCCGGGGCCTTGTCTCCTTGGCTTGAATACTTTGTTCTTGAATGGCTCCAAAGGAACCACGGAGGACCTTGGCGGTCACCCGGCAAGCCTTGCCGCGGGGCGCTGCGACTGCCCGTGCACAAGTTCGGGATACTAGGGTACCCCTACTGTAGTACACCGATAGGAGCCCCCGGGCCTGGGCCACACACGGTGCCGAGCGCTGTTGGGCCAGGCCCAAAACAGGGCACGGGCACACGCGGCCTGGGTTACGCCGTATCTTACTCCGTATCCACCGCGCCTTCCCCCAACGGCATGCGTTGAATGCGGCGTCGTGGGAGAGATCGTGGGTGGTTTCTTTATTCGGAAGGGCGAAACGTCCGCCCCCTCCCTCTTTATAAGTAGGGGAAACAGGGGCTGTTCTCCCATCTTGCCGGTTGCTACTCCAATCTCGGAAATCTTCGCCGCTCCCCCCTTCTTCTCAAAGCCGAAAGAGAGCAGCGCTCCGCCCCCCATTGCCACCAGCACCACCAACACCGTCGATCTCCCCCACCACCTCCGCCATGGCTCCGAAAGCCGACAAGGGGAAGGGCGTGAAATCTGTCGAGGCGCAGCGGCTTGCGGCGCTGTGAAAGGAGCGGGCCATCTTCCCCCCTCAGCTTGGCGCGAAGGAGCTGAGGGAGTACTACTACCTTTTCTAGTCGACGGAGACGCGAGCGCATCCGCGCACGAAGGTACTCCCGGCCGCTGCTTCGGAACTAGCTCCAAACGGGTAACCCTTCTTCGTGCTGTTCTTCTACTGCGGGCTCTGCCCGCCCTTCTCTGAATTCTTCTGTGACATCATGAACACCTACGGGTTCCGTCTCCTTGACTTCACCCCCAACGCCGTTCTGACCATGGCAGTTTTCGCACATCTCTACGAAAACTTTGTCAGAGTCCACCCAAACATAGCTCTTTTTCGCCACTTCTTTATGCCCCGAGTCGAGAGAGGAGAGCCTCTTGCCGGCGGGATCGCCTGGATCTCGAGAGTCGGCAAGAAAGAAGCTTATCTAGAGGGAGAGCTCCGCAACAAGTGGGAGGAATGGAGAGTAGAGTGGTGTTGGATTGTCGAGGAGAACCCGCAGCCATTTACTGCCTTGCGCCAAGCCCCAATCATGCGCGGCAATGATTGGAGCAACGTGGCCCCGGAAGACGACAGGTTGAAGATTGCCGTCACCCGGATCCTATGCCTCAGGCTTGCCGGGCTCACCGTAGGCGCCATTGGCGCAGATTTTCTTCGCCGCCGCATCGCCCCCTTGCAGGAGAGGAGGAGACCCGCCTAGGAGTTCCAGAACTCGGCGGATATCATGAGGCTATGCCCGGGCCTCAACTTCAACTTCACTGTCCTGGAGCTGGACGCGATGCTCCTGGAACTGTTCAAGCGCGATCCTCAACACCCATTCATGTTGCCGAGGGGTGTGGTTCCGTTGTGTAACAACTCCGCGCTCGACCGCATCCGCGCAATGATGCCGCTGTGCGACTCGCATGGAATTGTCCCAACTTGGCAAGAGCCGGCAGATGCTGTCGTGCAGGAGTTTTTTGACGGCCTGGTAGAAGTGCCGGTCTGCGCCGATGAACAGAAGAGCCTCACCCGCGACACCACCGATGCGGAGATGCAGCGCATCGCCACCAGGCTGGAAGAGGCGGCGGCAGCCGCTGCCGCGGGTGAGTTTGGATTCACCGTGGAGGAGGCAGAGGCAGCAGAGGCGGCAAGCCTTGTCGAGCGAGAGGAGTTCGCCGCCGAGGAAGAGCTTGTCGGGCCTGAGGCCGAGTCGAGCGAGCCCGCCGAGGGAGAGCCTGTCGGGCCCGAACCTTCAAACAGCTTGCCGCAGGCGGAGCCCCCAGCTCCGCCAAGAAGGCGTCTCCGCAAGGCTGGGGATGTAGCAGGCGGCAAACGAGTCAACAACCGCCGTGCCGCGCGACACGCTCTACCGCGGCAAGCACTGTTGCCGCGGGAGTGCCTCACGCCGCTGCGACAACTGGGGTGGGGTCTTCCCGGTCCACCGCTACTGCCCCTGCCAAGCGGGCAAGGGAACCTACTCCTCCGCCTCGCCGCACCGGAGGCGAGCCGGACTTCGATCTCTCCGCGCTCAGCTCCGACGAGGAAGATGAAGAGTAAGATTCTTTGCTGTTCTCGTAACTCTTCAATTTTGTTGCTTTGTCTTGTATCTGACTTGCTTTTACTCTGAACCTATTCCTTTTCAGGATGCTAGCCCAGAGAGCGGCGAAGAGAGCCAAGGCCCCGGTGATTGTCATCGAGGATGATCCCACCACGACGGCAGAGGACATGTCCGAGGCCTCCTAATCGGACCCGGCAACCATTCCCCAAAGCAGCCCCCAGCGCAGCCCTCAGTGTAAGTATATGGTTTACTTCCTGCTGTCAGGCGCGCATAGGTGATCTTTCCTTGCTGATATCTGATTGCTGGTTTGTGCAGGAGCAGAGCAGCCTCACCAGGAGGGCCTAGAGGCCGCTCCCAAAATGCCATCTGCTTCTACTACACCGCCAAGGGAGGATTCCCCGGCAAGGGAGCGTTCTCCGGCAAGGGAGAATTCTCCGGCAAGGGGTAGTTCTCTGGCAAGGGACAGCACTGGCGATCCTCCGGTGGTTGAGACCTCGACCGCAGATCCTAGCACAGGTAAGCCACTTGCTTGAAAACTTCCCTTTGGTTCTTCTTCTTCTGATTTTCTTTTTTGCATATTTGCTTGACTCCTCTCCCTTTTCCGTTCGTCAGATCCACCTGCCACGGAGCCGATGGAAACCGAGGTCGCCGGCGAGGAGGGCGCGCGCGGCGACACCGACGACGCCATTGCTATCGAAGGAGAAGCCGACGCGGATGATCTCGCCGGTGAAGAGGCCGCCAAGGCTGCCGCCGCAGAAGCTGGCGAGGGATCCGGCGATCGCATTAACGGCCCCGAGGCCGCAGGAGCGCTAGGCGCTGCACCGACCGCCGATCCCTCCGCCGCTGCTGCAGAGCCAGGCTCCGGAGAGCCCCAGCCAAGCGCCTACTTGAAGGCCGGCGATGGCATCTTCATCAAGCTCCCCTGGGCGTCAAGCTCCAGGGCGCCGGTCGAAGGAGAGATTCTGGATGGAGAGGTGCTCGCCTCCGCTGGGCTGACGTTGGTCGACACGCCAAGCAGCAGCAGCGACGAGCCTGAGGAGGATCGGCTGCTGCGGAAGCTGCTGTCGCTCTACCGCGCCCGACAAGCCAAGCTGACATCCCGAGAAGCACTTGTCGCGAAGGCGGGAGTGGACATCGAGAAGCGGGCGGAGGAGCTCCGGGGTCTCAGACAGGAAGCCCTCCGGTCCCTGGCGGAGGAGCGGGAGCAACTTCTCGAGGAGCGTAAAGCCTTCCTCCTCGCGAAGGCTGAAGTTGAAGAGCAATAGCGGCTCGCTGCCGAGAAGCTGTCTACGCAGGAAGGTGAGTTGGCGCAACGGAAGGTGAACCTTGACAGCCACGAGGAGGAGCTTGCCGCGCGCAAGCAAGCAATTGGCGGGGCTCTCAAGGAGGCAAGGGATGCTGCCGCAGCTGCCGAGGCCGCCAAGAAGGAGCTGGAGACGAAGGTGGCGCAGCTGGAAGCCGATCTCAGGGCGAGCGGCGAGGAGCTTGCCGCGCTCAAGCGTGAGCGCGAGAAGGACGCTGCCGCTCATGGTGAGCTGCAGGGTCTTCTCACTGAGAGGAGCAAGGAGCTCAGCGCCGCCAAGGATTCCAATGCAGATCTCGAGTTGAAGCTGGCTACTTTGACTCAGACGCTGGACGGCGCCAGGGAGCGGGAGGTGGCCTTGTCGGAGAAGATCAAGGCCGACGAGGCGCTGCTGGCGAGTGCTGCTGCCGCCCAGGATACTTTTAGGGAGACTGTGGAGCACTGGACCGAGGGTCTGGTGAATGTTGCCACCGCCATCGACGGGGAGCTGGCGCAGCTGGGGATGGAGGATCTCGGGTACTCCTCCGATGAGCACCTCCAACCCAGCGCCAAGCTCAGCTTGTTCTTCAAAGGCGTGGCGACGGCCCTCCAGCGACTCCGGGAGAAGATCCCAAAGCAGCTGGCCGATGAGTCGCGCAAGATCTGCGTGGGAGTTCTTCAGAAGGTGTTGATGAAGGTGGCCTTCCGCAACCCAGGCCTCAACCTCACCAACGTCCTCAGGTCCTTGCCGCCAGATGCTGATCTGGAGGCGCTCAAGGCCCTTGTCGCACCCATTGTGGACAAGGTGAGCGAAATCAAGAGGGTTGAGGGCGATCGTGTAGATTAGGCCGCCCATTTTCTCTTTTTTCCTTGTCGTTGTTGGTCATGTTATGAGAACAATCTGTTAGAGCTGCGACAAGTTATCTTGTAATATAACTCTATTTTGGGTAGAGATTGCTATGTTATTTCCTTTACTTGATTCCTTCCTTTGTATGTTTTTGCCCTACGCTTTTAGGGAACTTGTCGGCGCAGGCACCTGAGCCGCGAGCGCTGAGTGCGGGACGTCAGCAGCCTGCTGGCGGTGCCGCTTCCGACAAGAAACCTTGTCGCAACTAGTCGCAGCTCACATAAGTTGTTGAGCGGACTCAAAACAAAGTAAGGGCGCAACTAGCTCCGAGTTGGTTCCTCCGCGCACAGGTTTTCCATACAAAGCACGGTCGTTCGAGGAAGATAACTTAAAAATTTAAAAACTGATTGCTCAAACTTTGGCAACTTAGCATTTCTGTCGCTTGCTTTCCGGTAACCCGGTAAGGCGAAACTTCCTTGAACGATGCCTGATCCACACCATTATCTTCTCCTTTCCCCCCGGCAAACTTGTGTGCGAGGGAATCTTCCTTTCCTTTTTGAGAAAAAGAAAGAAGAGAAAATAAAGATATGGAGCCTTACGGCTCATAATTACTTACCGGGGGTAGGTGCTGCACAAAGTGCCAGATAACGCATGCAAAAAAAGCATGAAATTGACAAGATGTGCGGAGCACATGAGGTTTACTTATGCACGGGGTCTGCGTCCGGCTTTGTACAGAGGATTACATGCAACATCGGCAAGACTTGTACAAAGGTGGTTGCCGGAACAGGTTCCAGCAACCGCGCCTTACGGGTAGAACTTACGAAGATGCTCAATGTTCCAGGAGTTGCTCACCGGAATGCCATCTTCGGTCTCAAGGCGGACAGCGCCAGGCCTCGTGACTCGTTTCACCCGGTAAGGGCCTTCCCACTTCGACGTCAACTTGTTGGAATTCTTGGCGGACTGAACACGCCGAAGAACAAGGTCGCCTTCCTCGAAACTTCTGGCATTAACTTTGCGGCTATGGTAGCGGCGCAAAGCTTGCTGGTATCGAGCAGCTCGTACAGCAGCCTGAAGACGGTCCTCCTCAAGGAGCAGCGCGTCATCTTGCCGTAGCTGCTCTTACTCAAGCTCATCATAAGCGAGCACTCGAGGTGACCCGTATACGAGTTCCGTGGGGAGAACTACCTCTGCTCCATAGACTAGAGCGAAAGGTGTCTGGCCAGTGGCTCGATTTGGCGTCGTCCTGATCGACCAAAGAACCACCGGCAGCTCCTCAATCAAGTTCTTTCCGCACTTGCGCAGCCTGTCAAAAGTTCTGGTCTTGAGCCCGCGCAGCACTTCAGCATTTGCCCTATCCGCTTGACCGTTGCTTCTCAGATGAGCAACAGAAGCGAAGCAGACCTTGGCGCCAAGATCTTGGACGTACTGCATGAAGGTGCGGCTCGTGAATTGCGTGCCGTTGTCGGTGATGATCCTGTTAGGAATCCCGAAGCGGCAAACAATCAACCTGAAGAACTTCACTGCTGACTGTGCTGTCACCTTCCTCACTGCTTCCACTTCCGGCCACTTTGTGAACTTGTCGATTGCAACGTACAAGTACTCAAAGCCCCCGACAGCTCGGGGAAAGGGGCCGAGGATGTCGAGCCCCCAGACCAAAAATGGCCAGGATAAAGGGATCGTCTGGAGAGCTTGAGCTGGCTAGTGTATCTGCTTGGAATGGAACTGGCACGCTTCACACTTGGTTACTTGTGCAGTTGCATCCTGGAGGGCTGTCGGCCAAAAGAAACCTTGCCGGAACGCTTTGCCGGCAAGTGCTCTTGCGCCAATGTGGTGACCACATATGCCTCCATGTATCTCTGCCAACAGCTTTTGTCCGTCTTCCTGGTGAATACACTTCAATTTCACACCGTTGAGTCTTCTTCTGTACAGTGTGTTGTCGACAAACTGGTACATACTTGACTGCCGGGCTACTCTTTCCGCTTCTTCTTGCTCTTTGGGTAGTTCTCCTGTCTGAAGGAAAAGGACAATCTGATGTGCCCATGCTGGAGCTTGCGGCTCGACAACAAGGACTAAAGGCACATCTGCCGCTGCGGGAACATCTGCTTCTACGGCGAGAACCTGCGGCTCAGCCGGAGCTTGATGTTCCCCGGCAAGCTTGCCAGAGCAAAACTTGTCGGGAGCGTCTGCTTCAACGGAACAAATCCTAATGCTTGCCGGAGCAGACTGCTCCTCAGCACTCTTGGTGTTGATTTTGACGACCTTCTTGGTGGCGGCTTCGGGGAGCTCTGCCGGAAAATAGTCACCAGAAATCAACTTCCTCTTCTTGCTCTGTCCAGTTGATGGCTTTACAGACGGTTGAGTCAGCTTGAGCACAAAGATCCCTGGTTCCACAGGTAACTTAAGTGTGGCGCACTTCGACAGGCCATCAGCAATGTCATTCTGAGCTCTTGGAACATGTTCCATCTGTAGGCCGTCAAAGTGCTCTTCTAGCTTTCTCACTTCATCAACGTAGGCTTCCATCAACAGACTCTGATAATTCTTGTTCACTTGGCGGACGACAAGCTGTGAGTCACCCCTGACAATGAGCTTCTTGATCCCAAGGTCTGCTACGATCCTGAGACCGGCAAGCAAACCTTCATACTCTGCTGTATTGTTTGTTGCTTGCTCCTTGGGAAAGTGCATCTGGACTACGTACTTGAGGTGCTCTCCGGTGGGTGCGACGAGTAGCACGCCCGCACCGGCGCCTTGCAGCGAGAAGGCACCATCAAAGTACATCAGCCACTCTTTGCTTGCTTCCTTGACGGGGATGCTCGTTTCTGGAATTTCTTCATCTTGCGTTGGCGTACATTCTGCTGTGAACTCTGCCAATCTCTGCTTTGGATAGTTGAAGTGCTCTCAAACTTGAGGCCAAAGCTTGATAGTTCCAGTGCCCACTCGACAATCCTGCCTGTTGCTTCTGGATTTTGCAGTATCCTCTTCAGCGGAAAACGAGTGACGACTGTGATCTCATGTGCTTGGAAGTAATGGCACAGCTTTCTCGAGGCCATGAGAAGGCTGAAAAGCAATTTCTGCACACCAGAGTACCTTGACCTAGCCCCCTGCAGAAGGGAACTGACAAAATAAACTGGGCGCTGCATCATTCTTTTCTGCATCTTCTCATGCTCCTGCGTAGATCCATCTTTGTCGGGACCAGAGCTTGCCGGTGAAGTCCCCTGCTTGTCGCTGGATGCATCTGCCATGGTTGCTGGCTCATCATCCGCCTCCCTTTCCGCTACTAACGCAGCACTAACCACTTGATTGGTTGCCGCTATATATAGCAGCAACTTCTCTTGTGGCTTAGGTGCGACAAGTGTTGGAGTGGAGGACAGGTATCTCTTTAAGTCCTGCAGCGCAGCCTCCGCCTCTGGAGTCCATTTCATTGGACCTGCCTTTTTCAATATTTTGAAAAATGGCAGGGCGCGCTCAGCAGACCTAGAGATAAACCTGCTGAGAGCAGCTACGCAACCGACAAGTCTTCGTACATCCTTGACGCGCTTTGGTGCTTCAATCTGCTCAATGGCCTTGATCTTGTCGGGATTGGCTTCAATTCCCCGCTGAGACACGAAGAACCCGAGAAGCTTGCCGGAGGGGACTCCAAACACACACTTCTCGGGGTTAAGCTTGAGGTTGATCTTGCACAGATTTGCAAAGGTTTCATCTAAATCTTGAATCAGAGTTGCCTTGTCCTTGCTCTTGACCACTATGTCGTCCATGTAGGCTTCCACATTTCTGTGTATTTGCGGTTCAAAAGCGTCATGGACTACCCTTGCAAATGTTGAACCTGCATTCTTTAAACCGAAAGGCATCCGTACGAAACAGTAAGTGCCACATGGGGTGATGAATGCGGTCTTCTCCTCATCCTCTTCTGCCATGAAGATCTGATGGTATCCTGAGTATGCATCAAGAAATGAAAGCAAGTCACATCCGGCCGTGGAGTCAACAATCTGGTCGATGCGCGGCAAGGGAAATGGGTCTTTGGGACAAGCTTTATTGACATCGGTAAAGTCGATACAAAGCCTCCATTTCCCATTTGCCTTATGCACGACTACATGATTGGCCAACCACGTAGGATGGAGCACTCCTCTGACAAGGCCTGCTGCTTCCAATTTCTTGATTTCTCTATAATGAATTCTTGGCGCTCCACTGCCTGTTTCCTGACTTTCTGCTTGATGGGTCGCGCATGAGGACAGATGGCAAGGTGGTGCTCGATTACTTTCCTGGGAACACCGGGGATGTCAGACGGTTGCCACGCAAACACGTCGACGTTCGCCCGCAGGAAAGCAACGAGCGCGCTTTCCTATTTAGGGTCGAGAGTGGCACTGATGGTGAAGGTACCACCAGCGCCATCCTCCTTGGCGGACACTTTCTTGGTCTCTGGTGGAGCTGTCATTGTCTTCTTATACTTGCCGGTGGAGCTCGATGGTGCGTCCTCGACGGTAGCGCAGCACTCCGAAGAGGTGCGCTTGTCGGAGTGGGCATCAGAACTCTTGCCAGACTTGGTCTTCTTCTTCGCCCCGGGAGCTTCAACGGCAAGTGACTTGCGATTTGCTGCTGCTGCTGCTTCCCGGTAGATCTTGTCGGTGCAAATAAGAGCATCCTTCTTGTCGCCAGGGACAGAGATGACACTTATCGGGCCTGGCATCTTCAGCATGTTGTATGCATAGTGAGAGGCTGCCATGAATTTGGAAAGTGCTGGACGGCCGAGTATCCCATTGTAAGGCAATGGAAAGTCAGCAACGTCAAAAGTGACCCTCTCAGTCCTGAAGTTCAACTCGCTGCCAAATGTCACTGGCAATGTGATCTTTCCCTTCGGCTTGCTCCTTCCCGGATTGATTCCTTGGAATGTGCCGGTCTCTTCGAGCTCGCTATCAGGGATCTGGAGTTTATGGAGCACCGCGGAGGAGATCAGGTTCAAGCCGGCCCCGCCGTCAACTAGCATCTTAGTGACCTTGAGGTTGCGGATAGTTGGTGAAACCAACATCGGCAAGCACCCGACCGCAGTTATGCGATCAGGGTGGTCCTCAATATCAAAGATGATAGGCGTGCCTGACCATTTCAAAGGCTTGCATGACTCGATGGGTGGTTCTGCCGCATTGACTTCCCGCACCCACTGCTTGAGCTGTCGGTGTGAAGTATGCAGAGAAGCACCGCCGTCAACGCACGGGACCTCTGTGGCTTTCTGGAACTCCTGCTCATCGGTCTCGTCATCATCCATATCTTCATCGTCGTCGTCATCTTCATCCTTGTCGCGGCCGCGGGGAGGTCTGTCTCCTTGCCGCTGCTTGGCCTTGCCGCGGCATCCTCCTCGGCCGGGACGTTTCTTGCCGGCTCCTCCAGCACCTTCCTGGGTTTTCTCCTTGTCGCGTTGCTCGTATTCAGCCTTTTGCTGCTCGACATGCTGCTCGACCTTCTTGCAGCTCTGGAGGTCATGGCCCTTGGTGCGGTGGATCTTGCAGTACTGCTTGTTGGTGTCGTCCTGCTTGTCGGCGACCGCCACAGCCTGGTAGTTGATGCCTGTGGCAATCTCCTTGTCGGAGCTACCAGCCTTGGCTTTCTTGGCGCCGCCTCCGTTGCCGGACTGCTCAACGACTAGCACATCTCTGCCTTTTTTCTTCCTATTGTTCCGCCGCTGGTTTCTCTTTGCCGGGGCAGTCTCCTCACTATCAGATCCTCCTGCTCCTATATTCTGTCCGGGGAGTTTCCTTCCTTCCTCAGCACGTGCACACTTGTCGACCAGGGCATATAGCTCACTGACGTCTCTGATCTTGCACATCGCCATCTCCTCCCGCATCCTGCGGTTTCGCACGTTCTGATGGAACGCCCTGATTACCGTGGCAGGGTGGACATCTGGGATGTTGTGCTGTACACGGCTGAACCTCTGAATGTACTTGCGCAGGGGCTCTCCTTCCTTTTGGGCGAGAAGATGAAGATCGCTCTCTTGGCCATGAGGCTTGTGGCCGCCTGTAAAGGCGCCGACAAACTGATGGCATAGGTCTGCCCAGGAGGATATGGAGTTATCCGGCAAGTGCATGAGCCAGGATCTGACATTGGGCTTGAGCACCAGCGGGAAGTAGTTGGCCAGGATCTTGTCGTCCCGCCCCCCGGCAGCCTGCACCACGATGGTGTAGATGGTGAGGAACTCCGACGGATGCGACTTGCCGTCGTACTTCTCTGGTACATCTGGCTTGAAATTTTTCGTGCTGGGCCACTGGACTTGCCGCAGCTCACGAGTGAACGCAGGGCAACCTACCGCGTATGACAAGTCGACTGGCTCCCCTGGCGCATGCATGTCGACAGAGGGCCCAGCGCGCTGGTCTGATTGACGCCGCGCTTCTCTTCGGCGCTCGATGTGAGTACGAGCGTCTTCTTGCTGTCGTTCGTGAAGAACTTGGCGCTGATCGCGACGAGCTCGTGGATCAGATGATGCAGTGGAGTCGCTGTCGAGGTGGATCCGGCGAGTCGGCGATCTTGGCCTTCGGAGTGGAGAGCGCATGGTGGTTGCACCCCCACCAGTTCCGTCGCCGTCGGCTCGTGCCTGGCGGTCCTGCCGCGGCAGCGATGTACTCGGCTGCCGCAGAGTGTCGCCGTTGGCGAAGCCGATGAGACTCTGAATGGTGGCCCTCCATCCGTCGATCTTGTCTTCCGTTGGAGGGTAATCCAGGAGTAGTTGAGCTCGCGCCAAAGCTTCTGCTGGAGTGGTGGGAGGCAGTGGCGAACAATGCGAGGAGCGGGATATGCTTGGACTTCTAACTATGTTAGAAGGAGCAGTATCCCGTCCAGGCGACCGTGCCTCGCTCGTGCCAGCACATTGGCGTGCATGCTGGTCTTGAGTGCCCCGAGATCCACCAGCTCGATCTTGGTCCAACAAACGTATGGTACTGCGAATACCATGACGCCGTCGGTCCTGCGCCTCCTGAGATGGGCGCGGAACATGCACGGACGCCGAGGTCTGCGCAGCCTTGTCCTTGGACCTGGCAGCGTCGTGAGCTCCCTCGTCGATGTCCGTTCTTCCGCCGGCGTCTACCCCACCGCCCGATTGTTCCGGTGATGGTGGGATCGACGTGGACAGAACAGCTGCCGCCGAAGTCTTCTTCTTCGGTGGCATGTTGATGAAGAAGATGAAGATCTGGCTCGTGTGCACGCCGGATCAGGTTCACACAACCTCGACACCCCCTACCTGGCGCGCCAAAGATGTCGGGGAAGCTGATCCACGAACACCTATGGGGATCGGCG